>NC_141029.1:48452500-48640000 GCF_052040795.2 Danio rerio | reverse complement strand
ATTATTATTATAGAACAAAACTAACAAACATTTGGCTGTGTTTTTGCAGGATTCTTTAAGGATGAAGAGAAGCTTGGCCTTGATGGTTTCTGCTGGTTTCTTCCTGTGTTTAGCATTCACAGGTAATTACAACAGTATTGTATTTCTTAATGAGATTCTTGTGTCTGTTTAGCAAACTAATGCAATTAAAAGAGGAAATGGCCTTTGGTAGATGTGAAATCCTCTTTTGTGTTAATTATCCATTTGTTAGTGGCTAAATGGCTAATGCATCTTCTGTTTTGCGCAGGGTGTGTGGATGCGGGACGGGCCTGGGCAGTGCCAGCCAAGTGCAGGACACAGCAGTGTGATAAAATCAACTTTGATGCCGTCGCTCAGAATTATTGTGTTCTGCCATTCAAACAGAATATGGAGACCAGTGACTACCAGTTCAACTGTCCTTGGCCAGCCACTAGAAGGTGAGACAGAAGATGTTAAAATTATGCATGTCAAAGTGCACATCAAAATTATGACAAAATGCAATTAAAATGAAAGCTCATTTTAAATATTAATACAACTTTTAATGGTATATTTAAAATATATAAAAGAAATTGAATAATGGTAGAGCTAGTCACCAGACTTTTTCTAGAGCCATCAAATAGGGTTATTAATATTACAATAAATAATAATTATTACTACACTGCAAAAATATTTTCTTAATTAGATTTTTTGTCTTGTTTATTGTCCAAATATCTAAAATTCTTAAATTAAGAAGCATCTAAATCAATTTTCTAGTCAAGCAAAACATTGTCTTGTTTTAGGAAATAATATGCCAATGAGTTTTACCTTTTTCAAGCAAAATAATCTGCCAATGTGGTTGTCAAAATAATCTTATTTTTCCTTTTGACATAAGATTATTTTGCTTATCCCATTGGCAGATTGTTGTGCTTGTTGTGCTTGTTTTAAGGAAAAACTCATTTAATTTTGACTCATTATTTTTTAAAACAAGAGAATATGTTTTACTTGTCTAGTAAATTCTTCTTGATTTTAGAATTTTTAGATATTTGGAATAAAAACAAGACAAAAAGAAAATATTTTTTGCAGTGTATAAATAAAAACAACAACAACAATAATAATAATTAAAAAAAAAAAATAAATAATAATAATAATAATAATAATAATAATAATAATAACTAAAGCAAACTGAAATGTTACTCTGGCAGATAAAATGCCAACTAATTAAATAATTGTTTAAGCTTAAGCAATAAATAAATAAATAAATAAATAAATAAATAAATAAATAAATAAATAATACCACAGCAAAGAATAAAATAAAGAAATAAAATAAATGGCACACCACAGCAATGATTCAAATAAAATAAAATGGCAAATCACAGCAAAGAATAATATATATATAGAAGAAAAAAGTAAAATAAGCATACCACAGCAAAAAACAAAAATAAAAAGAAAAGAAAAGAAATAATAAATAAATGAATGAATAAAGTAAAATAAAATACCAGAGCAAAAATTGAATGAAAAT
Organism: Danio rerio; assembly: GCF_052040795.2. NCBI lineage: Eukaryota > Metazoa > Chordata > Actinopteri > Cypriniformes > Danionidae > Danio > Danio rerio. The sequence goes on along the minus strand of NC_141029.1, from coordinate 48,638,484 downwards.
TTAAAAATACCACAAATGAAAAACATATTAAATAAATATAAAACATAAGTAATAAAATAGTCACACCACAACAAAATTTAAAAGTTAAATATCACACCAAAGAATTATTAGCCCATTTATTTTTCCCCCAATTTCTATTTAACAGAGAGAAGATTTCAACACATTTTTAAACATAATAGTTAATAACTCATTTCTAATAACTGATTTATTTTATCTTAAAGTGACATTTAAAGGCTTAACTAGGTTATTTAGATTAACTAGACAGGTTAGGTTAATTAGGCAAGTTCTTGTATAATGATGGTTTGTTCTGTAGACTATCGAAAAAAACTAGGTTAAAGGAGCTAATAATTTTGACCTTAAAATGGTTTTTAAAAAATTTAAACTGCTTTTATTCTAGTCAAAATAAAACAAATCAGACTTTCTCCAGAAGAAAAAACATTATCAGACATACCTTTAAAAAAATTCCTTGCTCTGTTAAACATAATTTGGGAAATATTTAAAACAGAAAAAAAAAGAATTAAAGGGAGCTAATAATACAGCATACCACAGCAAATAAACCTCCCCAAAAAAAGGAAAAAAAAAAGAAAAAAACACAAAACCAAACACAAACACCGCACGCACACACGCTCACACACAATGTCTATTATTTAAAATTTAAATATTTAAGACTGTATCTGCGTTTGGGAAATGTAAAGTAAATGGCTCTTGGGTCTGCAGTGATGAGTCCTGGGAAAGCCAGTTGTTTTTTAATCCCTGGGGTCTTTGTAACATCAGATTTTTATGAGAAGTCACGCCAGACCTAGAGCATGACTATACAGCCTTCTGTCTCCACAACAGCAACCTCATATTTGTTGTCTTAAACCAAATATTTAGTTAGAGTAATTGTGTATCCCGATGAGCCAACAGACGACGGCGGACCTTTAGTTCTACTGCACTTCAGCATTTATACTAATGAATACTGTAGATTATATGAGGGGTTCATAACTGGTGACAAAAACAATGCATATACGAATAAACAAGAAGTATAACGCTAACTAAATATAAACTGTTTATTCAAACTATTTAATACATCAGTGTTGTTTTAGCATCACTGATTTTTTTTTATTATTTATTTAGACCATTTGTTTGTTTGTTTGTTTGTTTGTGAATGTGTCTATGGCTAAAGATTTAAATTCTGTAATTGTTCATAAATCTTTCCAGGCATATTTAGAACAAAAATTATTTGATCACATGTTAAAAGACTTTGTTTATTGTATAAATATTTTGAGTTCAGAGAAAAATTTTGTTTAATTCTGACACCTTTTGAACTGAATTACTTTGGAACTTTATTTCACTCTATGACTTATGTCATTTACTCTTACAAGTAGTGATAATAATAAAAAAAAATATTAATAAAATATTATAAATACAATTATACAAACTATTTAAATAAATAATGTTGAATAAATTAAATAAATCATGCAAACTATTTAAATAAATACAAATAAATAAAACCATTAAAATAAATGTATTAAAAAATAATAAATACAAAAAATGTAAATAAATATTTGAACAAATAAAAGTATACAAACCATTTAAATAAAAAAATAATTAAATAAATTACACAAACTATTTAAATAAATATACAAATAAATAAATACAAACTATTTGAACGAATATATAAATAAATTACACAAACAATTTAAATAAATAATACATTATAGAATCTAAATAAATAAATGACACAATTTATTTATTTAAATAGTTAGTATAAACTAAATAAATAAATTATACAAACTATTTAAATAAATAAATTGTAATAACTAATAAAGTATACAAACTATTAAATAAATAAATAAATTATACAAACTATTTAAATACACAACTAAAATAAATTATAGAAACGAAATAATTTTACAAACTGTTTAATTAAATACATTATACAAACTGTTTAAAGAAATACATTATACAAACTATTTAAATAAAAAAATTATACAAACTTTTTCAATAAATCAATTAATTAATAATTAATACAAACTATTAAAATAAATTATACAAACTATTTAAATAAATAAATGATAAATTTTACAAACTATTTCAATAAAAAATTATAGAAACTATTTAAATTAATTAATTAATTACTAATACAAACTATTAAAATAATTTATACAAACTATTTAAATAAATAAATACAAACTATTAAAATTTTACAAACTATTTAAATAAATACAAACTAAATAAGTACATTACATAAATAAATAAAAACTATTTAAATTTTACAAACTATTTAAATAAATAATAGAAACTATTTTAATAAATACAAACTAAATAAGTACATTACATAAATGAATACAAAGTACTTAAATAAATGATAAAAACTATTTAAATAAATAAATCAATAATACAAACTAAATAAATACATTACATAAATAAATACAAACTATTTAAATAAATTATGCAAACTAAATAAATTATACAAACTATGTAAATAAATACATTATACAATCAAATACAATTAATTAATTAATTAATATAAATGGGGCAACAAACAATCACAGGTTTGGTTCAGGTTTGGGAAAGAAAACTAATTTCCATATTTAGACAGTCTCCTAGATATGCGTTTTGTGCAGTTTGATCACACAAGGTAAAATAACTAGTTACGTATTGTAAGAAAAGTGACAAATTTGTGGGAATACATACAATTTCATACATAAGAAAGCATACCATTTTGTAAAGGAAGATGTGCTCACTGGAGGATGACCAAACCGTTTTAATATGCACAAATAAGATTGTAAATTTATACAAATTAGACACTAAATAAAACTGCAGAGAATGGACTTGCGTTCTTGTGGAGACCAGTCTTGCCAGGTGTCCTCGGAAGAACAAACTCAGGAGACTGCGAGGGCAGAGAATGCATCCTGTGAGAAATGAGATGCTGCGTTCTTCCTGATGGTCACGTGACCTTCACGCATTTTAAATGTAAAATTATTTCAACATTACAGCATTCATACATCAACTCATTGTTTTCCCATTATCACAATATATGCTATTCATTAAAATATTTAAATTATACGTTACGCAAAACAAATAAAACAGATTTTAATATGAATTTCAGCAAACAAACACCCTTCATGTGTTTGTTCCTGTATTAAGATGTCGATGGTAATGTTTATGTTCACAGTTTTATTTAGGGAAACTCCTGAGCTAAATAAGTCATATCTCTGAACTTTAATAAATAAATCTAAATAAAATGCTGCGCGGGGCGAAGCATTGGCGCAGAAGGTAGTGCTGTCGCCTAACAGCAAGAAGGTCGCTGGGTCGATGGTTTGAGCCTCGGCTCAGTTGGCGTTTCTGCGTGGAGTTTGCATGTTCTCCTTACATTCCTCCGTGTGCTCCGGTTTCCCCCACAGTCCAAAGACATGCGGTACAGGTGAATTGGGTGGGCTAAATTGTCCGTAGTATATGAGTGTGTGAGTGAATGAGTGTGTGTGTGGATGTTTCCCAGAGATGGGTTGCGGCTGGAAGGGCATCCGCTTCATAAAAACTTGCTGGATAAGTTGGCGGTTCATTCTGCGGTGGCGACCCCGGAATAATAAAAGGGACTAAGCTGACAGAAAATGAATGAATGAAAATGCTGCGCTTCCCACCTCCAGTCGCAACGACTTCGGGGACTTGAGCGAGATTTGTGCTCAAGCCTGCATCGGTGCGTCCTCGATTTCAAGAACTAATTCGGGAACTTTCGCGTGTCCTCTGTTCTTGCGGTCTTGAGTATTGGAACTGAACTTTGGCAGCCGATGATGACATTATACGAGGACGCAAGACAGCTGAAGAACGCATATTGAGAAACAGCCCTAGAGTTTTTGCTAAATGGCGTGTCCGTGGTGGACTAACAAAGTTCAGCGCTTCGCCATAGAGGAGGAAGGATTTATAACTCAGCGACACAATGTCCGATCTGCCTGAAAACACACAGGTTCGATGAGATTCTTCTCCTGAAAACATCTGCATGCCAATATTGACTCACACTCATTGTGCCACCTACTGACAGATGAAAGTTTGACATAAATCTGTGATTCTCTCGGGTATTCTATATTTATCAGCGTAAATTATTAATGTCCACTGTTCTCTGTCATCCTAGCATCAACACTTCCTATTCAATTTGAATGGGTGATGTCAGGCGTTGCCAAACGGCATCGTGGATCTGTCGGCGCCACTTTAAAGGGGTTGCTCACTGCAAAGTTGGGATTTGCTCAACTTTAGGTGCCGACAGAAACGTTAGCCAATCAGATTGCTGTATGCAAATTCGCCAGCTTAGAGAGTAACCGATTACTTACTAATTTTATTGGCTAAAGCTGCTATGACAATCGCGTCAGCCCTAACTTCAGACATGCCCTCTACCAAGCGTTGACCCTGAAGCGCCGTGTGAATAGGGAGTAAGGCCACCAGGCGCAGTGAGCCCTTGCATAACTGCTTGCAGCTTTAATTATATGTTGTAATTTCACAGCTTTTACTTCAGCCGTAAGGAGAAGCATCACAAATATCATCTCAGAGCAATCATCTAAAATGTCATTATTGACCAATTAAACCAAATTAAAATGGAAGTAATTTTTGGCATAGCTTATCAGTGTAAATGCACATGCTTGAGATTTACTAGAACTGACTTTACTTACAAAATGCGCAAGAAATTTGCCTTGATTAAATCTAGAGACCTGTGAAGAGATGACTTCAAGGTATCCATAATCCAGGACCAGGCCGTATCCCGAGCTGATGCTGTGGTGGTCATGGAATGCATGAGACTGATTCCTGAAAGACCACATTACAAACGAGTCCCCGCATTGATCCTGTGGGCCAGCCTGACCTCCCGCCAGTGCCCTACTCAGACCTGCAGCTTCTCCACGATGGACGTCCAGCTTCTCCAGCGCCTAGACTGCAGCTCCACACAGAAAGTTTGTCTAACAGTCATGCCCAACAGAGCCTAATTTTTCCTCAAGGTTTTTTTTCCCTTCACTTCATGTCAGTTGGTGATGTTTTTTCCTCACCACTGTTGCCACTAGCTTGTTTGGATCGCGACTTGTGGAGCTGCGCTTCGGTGGATTCGCTCTACAGTGTTTGAACTTTCTGCAGTGAATTTTAAACCACACTGAACTAAACTGAACTTCAACTCTGAAATCTGGACTTTACTAGAACCATGTTAAGCTGCTTTGACACAAACTACATTGTAAAAGGCACTATAGAAATAAACATGAAATGAATTAAAATCAACCACCCCTAGTTACACCCCTATTAAAAAATGGGTTAAATAAATATTAAACTGTTTTATTTAACTGTATAGAAACCTCATTTTTAACAATATATATATATTCAATTGACCTGCTTTTTCTTGTGTTATTTCAGATACTATGCCGAACTGATGATGTGCCTGGAGACTCTGGCAAAGTTCACCTGCTGTATGCACGTGTCCTACAGAAACCGCCTGCTGATGGAAATCCATGAGCTTTATTTCTCCATCTGCTCTGATACCTATCTGAAGGACCCCGCTGTGCCTGTCCTGCTGCTGCTCACTGTGCCCTGCATCATTGTCCCCTTCATTATACCCTTCCTCTGGCAGCGTTTCAAACTGCACGAGTATAAACTGCCAAACACTCACTGATGATTGTGTGATGTAGAGCTGTCACATTTTCTGAAGAAATCAATTCTGACATTTTCAAAATGCATCGTAATTATCTTGAGTCAATTCTGAGCTTACTTTTGACTATTTTTGAACAGCAGAGGTAAGGCCTAGGCTAGTTTTGAACAGCAGGTGGTGCTCTAGGCTAGTATTAAACAGCAGAGGGCGCTCTAGGCTAGTTTTGAACATCAGAGGGTGCTCTGGGCTAGTTTTAAACAGTAGACAGCACTCTAGTTTTGAACAACAGACAACGCTCTTGGCTAGTTTTAAACATAATACAGTGCTCTAAGTTAGTTTTGAACAGCATACAGTGCTCTAGACTAGTTTTAAACAGCAGAGGGCGCTCTAGGCTAGTTTTAAACAGTAGACGGCACTCTAGTTTTAAACAACAAACAACGCTCTAGGCTAGTTTTAAACATAATACAGTGCTCTAGGTTAGTTTTGAACAGCAAACAGTGCTCTAGACTAGTTTTGAACAGCAGAGGGCGCTCTAGGCTAGTTTTAAACAGTAGACGGCACTCTAGTTTTAAACAACAAACAACGCTCTAGGCTAGTTTTAAACATAATACAGTGCTCTAGGTTAGTTTTGAACAGCAAACAGTGCTCTAGACTAGTTTTGAACAGCAGAGGGCGCTAGGCTAGTTTTAAACAGTAGACAGCGCTTTAGGCTAGTTTTGAACAGCCGATGAGGCTCTAGGCTAGTTTTGAACATCAGGCAGTGCTATAGGATAGTTTTGAACAGCAGATGGCATTAAAAACTATTCGTTATTAAAAATTAAGCTCCGAATGCATTTAAGAAACAATAGGAATGCACTTTGAAAATCTCAGATTGTATTTCTTCAACCAGTTTTCGCCACAGCTCGTGTGACATTTCAGAATCAACAACATCCATGAATCAAAAACCCTGTTTTTACCGGTCATTATTCAGCATTTTCAGAAATCTGATCAGAACCAAACTTAGAGGGATTATCATTTCCACACGTTTAAATGAAACCTAAACACAAGTGGACATGAGATGCTTTGAAAACCTTTTCTCTGTTTTCAAAAGTACAGACTTCTTTACCAACTAAAAAAGCTGATTGGCCATCATGCTGAACAGATTATGATTGGCTCCAATGATCATCGCTTCATGCTTTTTGCAGAGAGACTGCACAGGTACACAAAAATAAGAGTGTTCGAAAGCCGCGTCTATCAGCGCATCGCTCATATATGCGTTTGTATTTTGACGTTTTCACAATGACTATTTAAGACATTGATGTAGACGTGCATCCACTGCTTTCTACACTATATAAGTCTATAAAATTTGTAGAATAAATTTGAAGCATGCTCCAAATCGGGATACCTTATCTTTGAGCAAAATATCTTTACTGTCAATTTAATGTATTTATTTTCCCATTTACAGTGCTCACCAGACACAGTGATTTACACGATCAATGCAAACATTTGAAACACATAATAAATATTTATTTTGAGACAAAAAAATAACCATTTGTTTTACAGTGCTCTGAAAACAGTTTTTTTTTTCTTTTTACAGAATAGCAATCAGTACTGCTATTGAATATCCACATAACATCGTAGTATTTATCAGTATTGCTAATGCTAAAGTAATACATCATTTTTACCATATGAACTCAAAATGTTTGTCTTATTTTTCTGACAAACTACACATCTCAATTATGACCAGGCAACACATTTTGAGATCTACAAGAGGTCTTTCTGAAAGTCAAAAAAAAAAAAAAAATACAAAAACGATAAACACACTACTTAAAATAAACGGATTTGCCATGTCTCTTCATCTTCAAGTGTTCTCTAGGAGTTTAATCTCATCTGGATCTAAAATACAGAGAAATTAGTATGGTTTGTAATAGTATGTAACAGAGGTAAGTGTTTTCCTTTATACAACGACTCCACTTATAGTCTTACTGTAACCGATGCACTGTTTACAACAGAGTAAAGCGCTTTGTTAAAGCCAAAACACAGGCTTTTTCTGTTTCTGTGTGGATGTAAAATGTGCTGGGTGTGAATGAGATTAATATAATCTGCCTGCAAATATTTCTGATTGTCATCCATTTCACCACAAAGTACAGAAGAACGCTGTTCATTTGAACATTTCACAACATAAAACGAATGGGAGCTAATGAACACATCATTCACAGCATCAGGTGGGTGGTCCGCGCAAGCAGGGTGGCACGATCCACCAAAACCCACTCATTTCACTGCTGCACCATTCATACGGCTTCCTAAAAACCACAAGTAGGAAATGGCAGTCTAGAAGTGCTTTTTGTCAAACCAAATTCACACACGCGGCCCAAATTCTCAAACTACAACCCTAAAACACAACTGCACAAGTGTGTACTTCACACCAGTTGAACGTCTCTCAGATAGTTGGTTAGCTGGATAAGTAACCTGTCTAGAACTACAACCTGTCTGTCAATTCATGTACATTCACTGAATCACATCTGTGGCTCATTGAGAATTCAATATTAAAACATGTTTTTGTGCTTAGAGTGATGGGACATTTCCTGACATCCAGGGAAATTCCATGTCAAACATGGTGGTTGCTAATAAATAAAAGTTAAGTAATAAGAACAGCTGCAAGCATTGAGGGAATAGAAGCTACATTAGTAAAACTGGGATAGTTAAGGAAATTAGTGAGAAACAACATCCTTCCCATTAAGGTTAAACGTAACTAGTTGACTCTACTAAATGGAACACTCCACTTTTTGGAAATAAGCTTATTTTACAAGTCCCCTAGAGTTAAACAGTTGAGTTTGACCATGTTTGAATAAAAGTCTTTAAATAGGAATATTACTTGATTTTTTTTTTTCTAGCAAGATGCTAATGGTCTATTGTGAAATCAATGATTTATGCTAAGCTAAGTTAACAGTGCATAACAGACCAATACATGTTGGGTCTTTATTTAAAGTTTCTTAATGTTGAGAACTTTTTCAAACATTTTTAACTTGAATTTTGAGGTTTTTCTTTAAGACTGCACATTATTAGAACCCACTCTCCATTTAATGGACAGACTTCTTAAAAACATCCTAGGTTTAAGCTTGCAATTCTACAATTGATTTAATTAAATGTAAAATTTAGTAAAATTAGTAAATGCAATCCTTTTTTTCTATACAATCTATGAAATATTGACAAACATATCAATAAATGTAAATGACCATTGGAAATGTTCCTTTCATCTGTGTTTGGAACAAACTGCTGCCACTTTTCTTTACATCGTAGTGGATATTTTTCAAACTACAACAGGTAGCACCTTACTGCTGTTTAATTGCATGACAAATGTCCAATAGGCTGGACAGCAGGCTTTAAATTAGATGGAATAGTCCAGAAGCCAAAAAATCTAACGTATTCCCAGCAGGCACACAATGTCATTAGATGTTAATATTAGGTTAGATTTAGGTTGCAACGTCAGGTAACTAAAATTCAATGCCTAGCCAGCGTCTAAGGACAAAAATACTTTGACATCCAATAAGGACGTCAAATGATGTTTATATTTGGTTGATTTTGGTTGTGTTGGAAAGTCACCAAAATCCAATGTCGAGCCAACATCTTAAACCAATGTTATACTGATGTCAAATACTGACATTTATTTGTCAGGTATTGAAACCAAAATACAAAGTCTGATAGATGCCATAGTGGTAACGCTCGCATAACGTCAAGCTGTAACATCATTAGACATTGATATTTGGATAATTTTAGGTTGAACATTGACGTCGGCCTGACGTTGGGTTTTGATGTCAAACTGATTTTCATTTCCAAACAAAATCCAACGTGCCCTGATGTGAGGATACAACGTCAATCTGACATCATGTTGATGTCCTGAGCCTGCTGGGCTATGTCCATAGTAATGGAAGCAGGGTCCAAAATTATGATATCACTTCAAATGCTTTTGTTAGTTTTTGTCTTATTTCTAGTCCAAAACGCTAAAAATTCTTAAATCAAGAAGCATTTTCTATTTCTAGACATCTAAAAATGTGTTTTTCTGTCAAATTAAGTGAGCTTCCCCTTAAAACAAGCAAAATGGTGGCTCAGTGGTTAGCACTGTCGCCTCACAGCAAAAAGGTCGCTGGTTCAAGTCTCGGCTGGGTCAGTTGGCGTTTCTGTATGGAGTTTGCATGTTCTTCCCGTGTCGGCGAGGGTTTCCTCCGAGTTCTCTAGTTTCCCCCACAGTCCAAAGACATGTGCTATAGGTGAGTTGAATAAATTAAATTGGCTGTAGTGTGTGTGTGCAGATGTGAGTGTGTATGGATGTTTCCCTGTGATGGGTTGCAGCTGAAAGGGCATCTGCTGTGTAAAACATATGCTGGATAAGTTGGCGGTTCATTCTCCTTTGGGGACAGATGAATAAAGGAACTAAGCCGAAAGAAAAATGAGTAAATAAACAAGCAAAATAATCTGCCAATTTGGTAAATAAATTAATGTTGCTTTCCATTTTAAACAAGAATATTTGACTCACTCCATTGGCAGATTATTTGAACTAGAAACAAGAACAAATCTCTAGGACAAGCATTTTAAACAGTTAAAGCAAAAACATTAGCCTAACATTTGTTGCTTAAACTAATATCTGTTGCTTATTCAATGAGCCTGCCAAAGTATTCATTCACTCTAAATCCTCATTTAATTTCATCTCCAAACGACACCTCAAATCATAAATGCTGACGGAAAAAATAATATCAAATAAATCAAAGCCCGCATTTTAACATCAGCTTACTCTTTTGGCATCAGCACTGCGCTATCCAATGGCTCAACACATGATGTGTGGTTTTATGTTAAGTGCTTCAAAGTCCTGCCATTCACACAGATCTCCTCTCACCGCTCACAGACTCCGCTTTTACTCCAGTGCTTTCCAAGAAACTCCACATCTTTTCAGAGAAGCACAGCACTCCCTGACAGATTCTCCAACATTGCACAATTTCCTCTTGTTTTCAGACTGCAAAACCAGGGGAAACTAGGAAGAAAAAGAAACACATGTGGAATATGTGTATTGTGATGAAATGAGCTAGTCTAGCGTGACTAGGCTCCGAAATCTGTATTACGCACAAACAAAATCGAACACACGCATGGACGGCCTGCTATTTACAGTCCAAAGGGCGGCTTTCTCAAAAAGGCAATTGTCCGAAGTCAAAACACGACGGTAATGGAAGCATTCTTCCTGTTTTCTGCTCCGCCTCAGCCTGGCTGTTTTGATCACAGGGAACTTCTTAATGAAAACACAAAGGGAGAAATGAAGATGTTAAAGGTGAAGTGCATCATTTCCTTTTTTTCTGTCTTCTATCTTCTATGAATTGAATTGCAAACAGATTACTTTACTGCTAAACTGCAAAACAAAGTACTTGCTGCCTTACATTTTTAGTTGAATCAAATGAACTTTTCTAGTCATCTCAACTTATACTGACTAAAAATAAGTCAAAACCAAATTTAATTATTAAAATAACACTGTAAAAACAATCTGTTATTTTACAGTTAAAACTGTAAAATAATGGCGATTAAATTGAAAAGATTTACTGTAAAACAGCAGCTGTTGAATTACAAAAATTTTTCAGAAATTAAAATGTAATAAATTTCTGTAATTTAATGGCTGTTGTTTTACTTTTTTTCAGGCACCCTACACTGTAAAAAAATCTAATTTTACAGTTTATTTCTGGCAGCTGGAGTGCCAGAAAAAAAAAAAGTAAAATAACAGCCGTTAAATTACAGAAATATACTGTAAAATAACGTATATTAAATTATAGAAATTTCCATAAATTTCCATTTCTGGTAAATTTCTGAAATTCAACAGCTGTTATTTTATGGTAAATTTCTGAAATTTACAGCCATTATTTTACAGTTTTTTTCCGGTACCCTATCTGCCAGAAATAAACCATAAAACTGCAGATTTTTTTACAGTGAATTTAAAGCAACATAAAAATATTTTTCTTTACTTTTTGTCATTACATTTTTTACAGTGTAGTCTTGCCCCAAACTCACACCATAGACCATTTTAATTTTTAGACGAGCAAAAAACACTGTTTTGTGTTTTCAAAAATAATAAGTCAAAATTATTTTTAAAAAGTTTTTTCCTTAAATCAAGCGAAATAATCTGCCAGACTGGGTAGGTCAGATTCAGTGCCAATTAGTAATACAATTTCTCAGTAATGTGGCTGTAGTGTCACTACTTTCTAAATCAAATAGCTTTTTAGTAGCGAAGGTATTTCATATAGTCAAGTAGGGCAGTAGCAACCATACAAGCTACATTTACTGATCGCGGATCAATAAGTGACAGTACCAACATTCACGGAGCTGTAATGCTGTGGATACTATGTGAGGATAAATCGCGCTATTCTCGCGTAAATAGACACGTGAACATTCTGAGTTTACTCGCTTCATTCGTGCATCAAATTCACTTCACAACAGATGCGGATTCGTGTCATGTACAAGGGTTCTGTCTCCCCAGTGACTCTAGCTTCGTTGCTAAATGGCTAATATGGATTTTATTGAGAGAATAGCTGTGTTTATGTGCTTTAGGAGGACTGAAAAACAGCATTGATTCGTCTGGAGCCATGTCTGAGTCCAGTAAATCAATTCAGAGGTGCACCCAGCTCTATGAGTTCATCAACTCTCCGCTTTTAGCGGTGCTTCCGACTGAGCTGAGCCCAGTTTGATGAGATGTTGTCGGTGTTGACCGGAGGATTTTTCCCCAGGACACCAACAGGCGCTACATCATAATCACACCCCCACAAGAGCAAACTCCTGATTGGTTAATACGGTGCTAATGTCCGCTAAAGTTCAGTTTTTCAAACTCGAGTGTTTCTCGCCTTTTAGCTTAGCTTGCTACATTTCCCAGAGGGTAGCTTTTAGTGTAGTTAAGCTAAGTTTTAAGTAGAGTAGCTAATAGCTTAGCTTACCACATTTTTCTAGTAGCTTGCCCAACACTGGTGAAATTATCTTAATTTAGACCTTAAACAGGATTACTTTACTTACCTTCTTGAAAGATTATTTGGTTGTTTTAACCCTTGTGCACTGTTCCAATTTTCTACCTTTTTGATATGGTAGGGATGAAAATATCCACTGAATTAAACTACTGTAAAAATGCATCAGATAAATAAAATAATATTATGATAATAATCTGATGAATATTTTATGTTCAATCTTTTTTGCATAAATCTGTTAATCAACCTCAGTCCTGAGCAAAACTACTAAATTGCTTGGAAAAAATGACAGGATTTTAACTCTTTAATTGGCAAAATCACAAATGATGTCACTGATTTGGTGAAAAAAAAACACAAAATAACGTATTTTCAATATAAAAAGTAATTGTGGACTGGATTATTGTTACCTTTTATAAAAGTCTTTCATAAAAAAGTATTTTTACAGCAGTTTAATTCAGTAAATGTTTTCATCCCTAACATAACTAAAGGGTAGTAAATCTGTCCAGAGTTTTTTGTTGATATTTTTTTTTTTAATTCAAAGCATTTTTCCATAATATGTGTCAAAATAAGATTTGTCACCAAAAATGATTCTGCCAGCTGAAACACTAAAAAAAGTTATGGCCACTCAAAATCACCCCAGAGTGGATGAAAACATCCTCAACAGTACATAAAGGTTAAGAAAAAACTTTTTGACATTATTTCTGAAAACAAAACATTTTTTTTTAACTTGTCTAGAAAATGCTTCTTAATTTAAAATGTTTTGGATATTTGAACTAGAATCGAGAAATAAACTCTTAAGTATGTTTTTGCAGTATAGCCAATTGTGCTGGGTTGGCTCAAACAAACAGAGCAATGTGTTCAATATGTTTTTGCATATTAAATTAGGTTGGGGTAACTTATTTTAACACAGACAAATACACACAAGGGAAACGTGGATTTGTTGGCTTAATAAGGAATTCTAAAGGTCATGCGTTTCTTTTTAAAAGAAGTCATCATCCATGACCCTGATTAACAATTTGGCAGCACGTTTCATTTTCTTCAGTTTAAACTGTTGTGATAAGTGCATCTATACACGCACTGGCAGTTGACAGCCTTTGGAATAGCAGTGATTGAAACAAATCAGTTGTAATTTAAGCAATCATCAAAATCCAAGTTTCTATGGCTTTTACCTATTCCAGATTAAATGTTCCCGAATACATTGCAGTTTGACAGTATAAGAAATGGAATTAGCTCTTTGAAAAGGCCTATACTGAAAACACACGCACACAAACACACTAATATTCATAATAAAATATTGGGGCAATAAATGCTGTGTGAATTTTAAATGCTAAGTATATATAGCAAGAAAAGAAGTAAAAATAAATAATCACATTTTGGGAAACTTCAAGAAATATAAAATCTAGGCTCATTGCGGATTTGTACCCAGGTCTACATTTCTGGGGACAGCAAATACGTAACCGGAGATATGTCTGCTCATAGTTTTTGTTTTTGCAAAACTACCAGAGGCCGCTGTGTACACTTTTGACCTCCAATTTCTCTCGCGAGTCCTCTTCTCGCATAAATCCACAAGAGGCCGCAATATACACTTCAACTGACCAGGCCAGCTTGCTGTCGACTGACTGATCCACCCACCTCAAGTGTTTTCAAAAGTAATCTAGAACAAAAAGAGTGGTTGTGGCTGCGTGATTTCACCACATGTTCATCCTGTTGTTTATTTATTTGTTTTTGCTTTTGTTTAACTTGGTTTATGTAACCATTCATTGCAACAACTGACTAGAGTTCAATTGTTGCTGTCAACTCTGCTCCACGTTTCCAAGTCTGCTGACGTACGCGGTGAGCAACTGGGCAAACTGGTAACACCAGAAAAAAGTAATCCATATAGAGATAAGTTATCAGCTGGTAGCGCTAAAAGAAACATCGACAGCAACATACTGGCCCATAGTGTTCGTTTTAAAGACAAAATCCAGATGTACATCTGGCTACATAATTTGCGCTCTCCAGAAATGCAGAGAGGGGTACGTATATTAAATAACCCTGTATTGAATATATATATATATATTAAATAAAATTTAGATTTTAATAAAATAAATTAGTAAAAAATAAAATAGTCTTTCAGCAAAGTCTCTCTTTGTATGGAAAGTTGTGTTTTGAAAAGCTAAATAACTTCTTCAAAAATTAAATAAAATAAAAACAATGAAAGTTTTAACATTTTAAGTAAAAAAAAAAAAAACTTTCAGCAGTGTCTTTCTTTAGTAAAATTAAATTTTAAAAAAAATTATAAAAATAATAATAAAATAAACATTTTAAAATAAAAAATAAAATAAAACAAAATGAAATAAACATTCTAAATAATTAAATAAAATAAAAAATATATTGTTCTGAAAGCTAAAATTTTATTCTGAAATGAAATAAAAATAGAATAAAATAAAATGAAAAGAAATGAAATGAAATGAAATTAAATTAAATTAATAATCTTTCAGCACTGTCTCCTTTTTGGATGAAAAATCATGATCTGTCAGCTAAATAATTTTCTTAGATAAAATATTTAAATAAATAAATATTTTTTTCTCACGACAAATAGACCAAAAAATATATATAAATAAAAAAAATAAAACAAGAAATAAACTATTAAAATAAATATGTTTAAAATAAAATAAAAATTAAATTTGTCTGGTTCTGAGTGCTATAAATCAGCTTATATACTGTATATAAAAACATTAGCAAATCAAATTATTTTTGTAAATCTTGTTCACAGGGTTAAATAATGTGTTTTGTCCTTTAAAGTTGTTATAAGAAAAGTTACCCTTTTACAGCAACTCCTAAGCCACAAAATTGGAAATGACTGACAGGAAAATAGTGATATCTGTCAGAGAGCAAGGACATTTTCTGTATCCTATTCTCTTACAAAACCAAAAACAAAAACCTATAGCACCTTTAAACCTATTGTACCTACTGCATACAGTACATCCATCAAAGTAATCTCACTACTGCATTAAGTACATCTAAAGGGACTGCACTACAGTTTTCAAGCAATAGGACTGCACAGCAAAGGGACTTGACCACTTCGAGAGTCTTGCTACTGTAATATTCAGACCCATGTGGTCAATGCTGACAGCACAGTACAAGGCAACTAAGATCTACAGGCAGTGGCTCTGGTCCAGACGGGTGCAAATTAAGTAATCAATCTCACCATCATTGCACTTTTGGGACTTCTATAAGGTGCACGGGTCATTTCTAATCTTATATTCAAAGGTCACTGGGCAGCAGCACACAAGACATGTAGGCCACGTTTTCTGGGAGGGGAAAACAAAAATAATAAAGGTCCAAAAATTCTTACAGTATGTTGGATTTTTACAAAATTTGAAAGCACACGTGACATAAACGTGAAAGAGGGCAGTTCCTTCTGACTCCATACATCTTTGTCATCATTCTGTGTTTTGATTGGTCAGTGATTGGTCATCTACACAAGCATGTGGATCTCGTTGTATTCATCGCGTCCATCTTCGTCAAAATTGGGAGAATCTTCATCAGCATCCAACTGCAGGAAAAAAAAAACAAAAAAAACAATGTTGACTATGAATTCAAGTGGTCTGTTGTAAATAAACATTGGATTTTAGGGGGGAAATAGACTCATGATTAAAGTTCTAGAGTTAAAGGGAAGAGTTTTACCAATTTTTAATTCATTCAGTCGATGTCTGGTGTGCTGACATTTTGTCCTACCCACCGAATTATGCTATGTATTTGAATGGTTCTAAGGTTAGGGATTAGGTAGGTTAGGGCAAAATTACAGATTCATATCACACTATTCCACATTAAAATTTACACTGGTAGCAAAATCCAATGGGTAGCATATTGCGTCATCAAAATGTGCTACCTAATTTTGAATGAGAGGTAGGACAACCTGACATGGTTGGATAAATCAACAGAACGACGGGTCTGACTAGAGCACTTTTAGCTTAGCTTAGCATAGATCATTGAATCGGATTAGACCGTTAGCACTTCGTTCAAACATGACCTAAAGGTGTGCTATTAATCATATTTAATGTTAATTTCTAAATTTAAAAATGCAATTTTAGAAATTAGTTCTCTTTGTAAAGCAGGGTTGAAAATGAATAGAGGCTTGCTTACAACAAATTGAAAATAATAGTCCAAAAATAAGCCACTGCACAAAATAAAATAAAATAAAATAAAATAAAATAAAATAAAATAAAATAAAATAAATTTCCCTCACAGCCCAAAGACATGCAGTATAAGTGAAAGGCTAAACTAAATTGTCCATATTCTGAGTGTGTGTGTGAATACAGGAGTGTATGGGTGTTTCCAAGTATTGGGTTGAACCTGCAGGGCATCAGCTGTGTAAAACATATGCTGGAATAGTTGGAAGTTCATTCCGCTGTGACAACCACTGATAAATAAGGGACTTAGCTGAAGGAACATGAATAAAATAAAATAAAACTAAATGCAATTAAATAAAATAAATAAAACTAAATAAAATAAAATATAATAAAACTGAATAAAATAAACTAAAATAAAACTAAATAAAAAATTAAAACAAAAGAAGTAAAATAAAATGAATAAAAAATAAATAAATAAAATAAAAATAAATTAAATAAATAAATAAATTAAACTAAACTAAATAAAATAAAACTAAATAAAAAATTTAATTAACAAAATAAAAATAAAATTAAATTAATATACAATAACTTGCCTAATTACCCTAACCTGCCTAGTTAGTCTAATTAACCTAGTTATGCCTTTAAATGTCACTTGAAGTGTCTTGAAAAATATCTAGTCAAATATTATTTACTGTCATCATGGCAAAAATAAAATAAATCAGTTATTAAAGATGAGTTATTAAAACTATTATGCTTAGAAATTTATAGAAATATTCTGCCCTTCAAAAAACAGAAATTGGGGAAAAATAAACAGGGGGCTAACAATTCAGGGGGGCTAATAATTCTGACTTCAACTGTATATTTATTTATAACCATATAGAGAATTACGTATTTGTACAATAAATATTGATGTACCTTGTATAACTGTACGATCCCATATTGTGCAATAGCCTACAACTCATATTTACATATGTACATATTTTAGTCATTACCTTACTCTGATGACTTGCACTGAATAGAATCAGTCAGGAAAGCATAATAGGGACAGTAGCTGCTGATAGCCAGCCTCAAGCACACTACAAAAATGATCATCAGTCAAGGTGGAACGATATTTGGACTTAACCACGTCAACTTCGCTAACTGCTGCAAAACTATAGCTGCGTCCCAAATCGCATACTTATGCACTATTTTACGCCATTTTGTAGTATAAATAGTGTAAGTAGTGTGTTCACATTGAAAACTCTCAAAATAATAAGTGCACTTTAATTACCCGGATGATGCACTCATTCAGCCGGTAAAATGAAGTGTGTAATGATGGACACTTCACGCACTCAACGACCGCAGGTTTGCTTACGAAGCGGAAGAGGCGGAGCGATTGGACGCACATGTTGAATAACTTTATTTATTTTGGATGGTGAAAGCAAAATTCTCCTACGAGAGTGATTATAGCGCCTCCGGATGGTAAATGCGGCAATACTCACGGCAGGTATTACTTGATAATTCAGTCGTTTATTTCACTGATTTGGCAACAGTCAAACGTCATCAGGGAAACGGTTTGAATTTCCGCTTAGTAAAAAAACATTAGTGTGCCATTTGGGACAGCACTACATACATATACTATCCTTTTGAGTGTGTAAGTGCATAAGTACATAGTGCATGAGTGCATAGTGTATAGTGTGCCATTTGGGACGCAGCTTATAGCTGCTATACGCTTATTTCACGCGGCCGCCATTTTAAAGTATCAAAGCGAGGCTGCGGTGGGAAGAAACCCGGAAGTATAGGTCCAGCACTGTAAACATTGCAGTAACATGACGTGTACTATAAACCTCCAGCTGTTGCAGAGATTTCAAAATGCAGAAATGGTGTAACCATCACTTTAATATTATTCAGTAAGTTTATTTTAAACAATTAAAAGCAATTTAGCATCAAACAAGATCACAATCTCAGTGATACGCTTAAGTGTCCTCCTAGGCTTCAGCTCATGGCACTAGTTAAACACCGTGAGGACGCTTTCCTGCTTCAGCCTGTGTAACCCGGTGAGTGATAAACACTGCAGTCCTCTGCAGCACACCCTCGTGTTGACTGTAATAGGGTTGTCCCGGTACTGAAGTTTTAAACCCGGCTAATTCCCGCTAACATGGAAGCGCCGCTGAGCGCGGATGACTCGACTGATCTTCATGGCTTCGCGCTTCAGTCTCCATGTATTTGTGTTTGGTTTGCGATCAGTTTACCGCTCTTCACCCAGTGCAAGCACAGATACACGGACTGGAGCGCGAAGCAGCCGTCAAGATCAGTCGAGTCATCAAGCAGATCGCTCGGCTCGTCTGTGGCTGTTTCTAGGGATGGCTGACGTGAAACTGATGTTTCGACACAGTGTCGAGATACCGAAGCGCAAGTGTTTCGAAACACTGCTCCGAAGCATGATCCGAAGCACTCAAGTCACGTGACTAAAGTGTTTCGAAACACCTAGTCACGTGACTAAAGCGATTCAAAGCATCGATAAGCTTAGAAACGTTTCGAGACCTGGCGAATCATCATTTGACTGCCAAGGTCTCCGATCAACCTCTGTCTCATATGGCTTAGAGGACTGTGTGTTTGCTTAAGGATTCTATGCTTTGCATGATGTTTTGGGTTCGAATCCCAACTTGTACAAATACTCTGAAATCATGGTTTTATGTATTTTAATCATGTTTCTGTTTTGTGTAGCCTAAATAGGATGCAGCTACAGTTATGCCATCAATTTAGCATCATTTTTGTAACACTGTAAAACAATAATAAATATTTTTACAGTATGGTTGGGTTTAGGGTTAGGGTAGACATTAATAAAATACAATAAATGGGAAATTTAATGAATAATATAAATAATTCTTCATAACTTCAGGCCACCGTATTTGATCTAGCAACAACCCTGTTTTAAGACAAAAACAAGACATATTTATTCACAAATTGTTTATTCGGATATCAGACCAATGTTGAAACAAAACGATACAAGAGCAAAGCATTACCAACTGGTATTAAAGCATTTCAAAACAACTGCGACAGACTGGCTTCGAAACCTACTAACCCTGCATGGAAGTCTGACACCTTATCCACTGTACTATGTTACTTGAGGATAATGTGTACAAAGTTGGGTTTAATGCCTCAATTTGTTCAATCGTTCTTTGCTGAAGCTGTTTCAGTGCAATACATAAAAAATGACCACTAGATATCACTGTAGAGTGAGGTTTCGAAACGTTTTGAAGCTTCGACACATTTGCTTCGACTGTTTCAGTGTTTTACGAAGCCTCGCTTTGCCCACCACTAGCTGTTTCTCAATTCCAAGAACGCAGAGAACGGACTCGTGTTCTTCTGGAGAACGGTCTTGCCAGGTGTCCTCGGAAGAACAAACTCAGGAGACCACGAGGGCAGAGAACGCGTCCTTTAAGAAATGAGATGCTGCATTCTTCCTGATGGTCATGTGACCTTCACGTGTTTTAAATGGTAAATTATTTAAACATTACAGCATTTATACAACGATTTATTGTTTTTCCCCTTTTCAAAATATATACTTTGCATAAAAACATTATAAATATACGCTGCACAATATAAATAAAACAGATTTTAATACGAATTTCAACAAACAAACACCCTTAATTTGTTTCTTCCTCTATTAAGAAGTTCATGGTAATGTTTACTTTCACCGTGTCATTTAGGGAAACTCCTGAGGTAATTAAGTGATATCTCTGAACTTTAATAATAAATCTAAATTAAATGCTGCGCTTCCCACCTCCAGTCGCAATGACTTCTGGGACTTTCAGAGCGAGTTCGGTGCTCAAGTCTGCATCAGTGCGTCCTCGATATCAAGATCACATCCGAGAAGTTTCATGCGTCATCCGTACTTGCGGTCTTCAGTATTGGAACTGAACTTTGGCAGCTGATGATGACGTTGCACAAGAACACGAGGACGCAAGAACGCTGAAGAACGCATATTGAGAAACAGCCCGTGTTTGTGCTCAGTATACAGTGGTGGGTGAACTGATGACCTTCTCGGCCAATCACAAGCATTTCTGTTGAACACGTGAACACAATGGCAAATCAGCGCTGTTTCAAGAAAGCCATCAACATTGCCTTAAATGTTAGCGCAAAATTGCCGGTCTTTCTTTTAATTCAGTATCGTGACAAGTCTAATTTAGTAAAAGAATCAGTTTATTAACTCCAGTTTGATGAATAGCATCTAAAACGTGTGTTTGGGAAAGAAAACGTTAGCTATATAGGGCTATTTCCCTTAACTTAGCTGAAAATGAGCTCTGATATCCCTTTTTACATTCACCATTCATTCAGAACGGACCTTCGGGTCACCCGGAAGGCGGAGAAATTATAAATTTGTGTCACTTTCTCTTTGCTGATAAGATATATAGCCAGTTACACAACATTCCTATGTAACTCCCAATGATACTTCCGGGTTTCATCCCACCGCAGCCTCGATTTGCTTTTGAAAATGGCGGCCGCGTGAAATCAGTCTATAGCTGCGTGGTTACCCATGTGTCAGAAAAGGTCAGATATCAGACTGGCTCCCCTGTATGTCAATCAATCGACAAATTTCAGTGAGGATAAATGATAGGCTGACATTTTTTTTTTTTTAATGCCATGTGATCTACCGACGCTACCTTTGCGATCGACCAGTAGTTGCCATCAACCCTGCTATAGACCTTTATACCTTCTATTTTTACATTTAGCCTCTATTACTTAACAACAACTGACTTATATACGCACACACAATTCTTGTTACTGTATGAAAAAGTTTAAAGATGAATCCAGCAATAAGCGAACTTACGGCTGCCAGCTCTCTCTCTTCAAAGATACGGGTCAGGATGAGTCTGCGCAGAGGAACAGTCATGATGAGGATGAAGGGAAACGCCAGAGACGCTACAGTCGACTTCACCACCCACAGCAGGACTATACACAACAACTGAATGACGGTGAACATGTTCATACGCCACGTCTTCACCTGTGTGTCAAACAAAACAAGTCATCCATTACTATTTCAAATTCATTACTATTTTCAGTTGATTTTCCTTTTATTTCATTTATTCATTTTAGGGCACATTAAAACAACAGTGTTGACCAAAGTGCTGGACACTACTAAACATGAAAAACTCAAAAACATAAACACACTAATATCTAGACATATATTAAAGCAAAGAGAAAGAAGAGCAGACATCAATATTTTTGCACAATTTTTTATAAGAGCCAAGGTAAGTGGGTTTCAAGCATATTTACCATGCATATATTAGGAAAATATGATTAAAAGTATTACATTAAAATAAATTAAATTATAAAATAAGAAAATTAAATTAAATAAGAAAATTAAATAAAATTAAATTAAATAAAATTAAATTAAATTAAAAAATGAATTTATACGCCTCAGTTTCTATTTAACTATGAGATTTTCTAAAAATTTGCTATAAAAAAATTAAAACAAGACTAATTTTTAAAATACAAATTTATTACATCATATATCATTAGGAAAAAATAGGAATCAGTTAAAGTTTTAAAGTAAAAAAACTGTAGCTGTAACTATAACTGTAGCCTACTATCATGAATGTAACCAGAACATTCAACTGTCCTCAGTCACAATTTGGCCATCTCAATAAAAAAAATTATTATTATGTTAATATAAACATAATAATAATAATAACAATAATAACAGCAACAACAATCATAATACTAATAATAATAACAACAATAATAACAATACTAAAACAATAATAATGAATAATTCTTCAGAATTTTTCTAGCCTTTTTGGTAAAAATAAAAGTACATTTGAAAATTCCTGAATATCAACAATAGCTAAAATATATTTAATATAATATAATATAATATATATATATATATATATATATATATATATATATATATATATATATATATATATATATATATATATATATATATATACATACATACATATATATATATATATATATATATATATATATATATACATATATATATATATATATATATATATATATATATATATATATATATATATATATATATATATATATAATATATAAAATGTAATATATAATTAATAAAATATATTAAATATTAATATATTTTATTAATTATATATTAAATATATCATATAATATTAAATCACATAAAATAATTAAAAGGACAAATTCTAGACCTTTTGGCCGTGGGATGTGAGAATTTTAATTCTGATCAGAATTTGTTCTTTTAATTATTTTATGTGATTTAATATTATATAATGTATTTAAGATACAAAATAATAACATTTATTAAATATTAATATATTTTATTACTTATATATTAAATATATTATATAATATTAAATCACATAAAATTATTAAAAGGACAAATTCAAGACCTTTTGGCCGTGTTGTGTGAGAATTTCAATTCAGATCTGAGAAATGGATTAAAACAATGAGAATGACTGTAAAGTAGACATTTACATGACATTACATTAGCATAAACACTTTGATGTTATGTTTATTATGGCTTCAATATATTTACAATCCTAATTTGATGTGACCACCAAAAAGGGACAATTTGTGAAAAAGATTACAATTTTCTAAAGTTTTGTTACTAAATGCTAACTGAAATAGAGATTTGTGTGCCACCTTGTGGATGTTAAAAAGTTTTATACCAAATCCAGAATCGATTCAGCACAAACTTGTAGCATATTCCGCATGCAAATCAAACACAATGAAGTCTGCAAATAAATGAACTCTACTCTCAGGAAGAAGAGTTTACCTTGGTAACGTAGACGTGGTCAGGATGATGTTTAGCCGGCGTGACCATAAGTGTGATTCGCTCATAAAGTTGGATACCGGTAAGAGAAGTGATGCCCATGTAGAGAAATATGCCAAATAGCACAGCCAGAGGAATATGACGCAGCACATCTGTCATCACTATAGACAACCCTGCACAGAATAAAGATGCAAAAATACCCATCTCATTCATTCATTCATTTTCTTGTCGGCTTACTGCCTTTATTAATCCGGGGTCGCCACAGCAGAATGAACCGCCAACTTATCCAGCAAGTTTTTACACAGCGGATGCCCTTCCAGCCGCAACCCATCTCTGGGAAACATCCACACACACATTCACACACTACGGACAATTTAGCCTCCCCAATCCACCTGTACCGCATGTCTTTGGACTGTGGGGGAAACCGGAGCACCCGGAGGAAACCAACGCGAAGGCAGGGAAAACATGCAAACTCAACACAGAAACGCCAACTGAGCCGAGGTTCGAACCAGCGACCCAGCGACCTTCTTGCTGTGAGGCGACAGCACTGCCTACTGCGCCATTTTCACCCCAAAATACCGATCTATTAATTTTTAAAAACAATGATTTAAAACTATAAACTAAACTTAAGTGGTCTCAAATGTATAACAACTGCTAATATACTGTAGCAGCATATAAGCCACCACTGAGTTTGATAAATATTTTACTATGAAATTTCTTAGTCACAGCTTTAAGCTAAGGACAAAAAAAACACAGTAAAATCACTGGGTTCAAGAAGCTTCACAGCAGGCAAAGGATGTCAACATGATGTCAGATTGTCTTTGTATTGCAAAAAACAGAAATGTGCGCACATCTAGAAAATCTTGAAGGCAGGTGCACGATCAAAAAACAAACATTAGTAGCAAAAGATTCAAAGTAAATCGGCACACTGCCACTTTAGCTCTCAAAAAGAATTTTTTTATTGTCAATATCACAACTATTCGACCGACATGATCTTCATCAGGTGTGCCGATTTACTTTGAATCTTTTGCTACTAAAGATTGACTTTGTATCTCAACGTCGTGGGGACGAAGCATTTTGTTTGGAACTGAGAATTGGGTTAACATCAGAAGCCAACATCAGGCTGACGTTAATACAGTGGAGGAACTATGACCCCAATGTGTATATAAAAACCCGAAAGTAAGTTAGCATTTTAGCAGTTCCAGTTCCCTTGTCCCAAATAAATGGGTTTTTTCATTGGGGTTTCAGTTAAAATGCTTAAATAAGGTTCATGGCTACCACAAACTCAACATACTTTCTCGTTTTATTCTACGACATAAAACACATCAGTTACATCCCACTCCTTTTTTTTTTTTTAACGGTTGCGCTTCTTTAAAAGACAGTTGCTATCAAGTTGCTAAATGGAACTACAGGCAATGTCAGAGACATTATGCGTCATCGAGCTGCACTGGTCTGGAACGTAGCCCGCTTGCATTGGGCATTTGGATTTGTGTGTTATTTAGGTATTTTCATAAATACTATTTTATAGTTTGTACTATTTTTCTAATTTATATTGTGTGTAGATAATGCCTTAACTTGTAAAGACCATCAAGACAGATTAACTTGTTAATCATTTATTTTAATTAAACAAAGTTATGAAGATACTAGTTACCAGTTACCAGTGCAACCTGTCTCTTTCCTGCTCTCAGTAATGCAAATGTTTGAATAAATTTGTAAAAAATACATACATATTGACTGTCATTTTAATGTGATCAATTGATTTTTCTTAGTTTTTTTTTCTTCATCTGAACACATTTAACTCTATATTATAACTGCAGTATTAACACTCCTCAAATTTTATAGCATATGTGACTGTATGGGCTGCATTTCGCTGTACTTCGTGACATAAAACGTATAATAAATGTTGTTCTCTATCTATGATGAACTTGCAGGCATATAGACTTGTCCTTCACACCTCATTTATTTAAATATGTCTTATGGTAATACTATGTAGGCACATTTAGACATACAATTTTTAAAACTTTTACAACAACCTTAAAGCAAAACTGTAATGTATTTCTCACATAATAACTATCCAAAATGCATGTAGGTCTATATACAGATGTGTTTTTGCATATTTGTGTTTGTTTAAAAATTATTAGATGGATTATAATACAATAAATCAAGAGAGTAAAGGACTTAGAACAGGGGTCTCAAACTCCCTCTGGCCCAAAACCACATTCGGCGCATGACGAGCATCACCCACCCCCCTGGTCTTCTCTTTGCGCGATCATAACTGTCACCCCACCAACATCCCCCAACCCCCATCACACAGATATACAGATATGCTCACTGAATCTAAACAGATCTCTCAGATCTTTAGGATCAAGTAAATTAGAAATTCCAAGACTTCAGTCAAAGCAAGGTGAATCGGCCTTCAGCTACTGCACCCCCTGCTGCTGGAATCAGCTTCCAGAAATGATCAGATGTGCTCCAACATTAGGCACATTCAAATCAAGACTGAAAACACATCTGTTTAGCTGTGCCTTTAATAAATGAGTAAGGGTGTCACGATCCTCCAAGTCCTCGATTCGATTAAATTTTCGATTCTAAAGTCACGATTCGATTCGATTTTCGATTATGAATAATTAATTAATTAATGACCAATTAATTATTTGTAGCCTACCGTATAAACTACCTGACCTGTATGGTCTTTGTTTTACCCATAAACAAATCATACAGTAAATGAATAAAGGCAAGATACACACATAATTACCACCTGTCAATCACTTTTTCTGCGGGACTTGTGAATAGGCAGTGATCTGTGTCGTTATAATGGCGTCGGTAAAAAAGACGCACAACCAACAGGAACCAGCCAACAGTATCTGAGGTGTTCGCTAAAATGACTAAGTACAAGTGAGTGAAAGATTGAAGCAGTCCTCTGACTGCCTGGACCTGCTGTCCCGAGCGCATGGCTGTGTCTGTGTGGTCACGTGATGTGCATTTTCAGAGGCAGAGAGGAAGGAGGGCTGCTCAGAAATGCTACACGCCACTGTGGATGTCAAATCGTTGTCGTTCTATAATGCCATTTAAAAACAAAGACGGTGTAAACAGGGCCTGAGTGTGTACCTTTCGCGAGCGGATTTGCAACGGGGGCGGGCGGAGGATCGCGATGCCGGTGTTGTCTATCTGACGAACTGTACGTAATACGTACATAGCAGAGCTTGCAAAGCTGTGTTTTATTTGTCGACAACACGAACGTTGTCAACATAACTCACTGGAAATCCAAAATGCTTACACACCGGTGACTTCATTGAAAGAGGAGAGGATTTAAGCTCTGTCGACGGGTCTCCTGCTTCTGCAGTTTAACAAGCACTTCAACAAGCCTGTTTTTTTCCCGCTTGGCAAGCCAAGCTAACGTGACATGGGGGCGTGGCAGCATCGACGATTCCATTTTTTGATTCGATAATCGAAGTTAAGCATAAATTTCGATCGATTTCAATTAAAAATCAAAATCGTGACACCCTTATAAATGAGCACTGAGAGAATAAGAATGAGTCTGATTGATCACACTGTTAAGTCTGTCTTTTCGTTTTTTTAAAACCTGTTTTAACACATTTTTATCAAATTTTTTCTGTTTTTAACCATTTTTATTCTATGTTGTTTTTATTTTCTTTACTTTTTTCTTTTTTTTCCTGTTTGGGAAAAGCACTTTGAGTTACCATTGTGCATGAAATGGGCTATATAAATAAACTTGCCTTGCCTTGTCTTACCTTGCCTAAGCAGCAGTTTACCTCACTTATTGGTTAAATCCACCCCTGTGTGTCAATATGGTGTTTATAATTTGTATTAGTGTTTCTTACCCACTAGGATAGCCACACACATCCCTGTGACCCTCTGCTCTTTCACTTCTTGTATCATGGGCTTTTCTCCGGGTGCAGTGGCTTTGCTCATGACTGTCAGAGCGTTAACATGAGTGACTGAGCGGACAGTAGCAGCAGTCAGCCATGGCAGACCGAACAGAGGACAGATCGCACCCAAAGTCACTATCAGAAGCAGGTCAAGATGAAAGCCAGAGCCCTTCATCAAACGCCGCTCCTTCTTGCTCACGATCAATCTGTCAAAGAGAGAAAAAAAAAGATAAATTTAAGTACAATGACCACAAAAGATAAGCTGGAAGGACTAGGTACTAGATTGTATTTGTAAACTGATCAAAATAAAATAATAAAATAAAATAAAATAAAATAAAATAAAAAATAAATAAATAAAAATAAATAAAATAATAATAATAATTAAATAAAATGAAATAAAAAAATAACAAAACAAAACAAAACAAAATAAAATAAAATAAAATAAAATAAAAAATAAGTATGTTAGCTTCTGAATAAAATGATTAAACTAGTGGTCAAAAGACAAAAAAATAATAAACAAAATAAATAAATAAATAAATAGAAAATAACAAGAATCTAATTAAATAGAATTAATAAATAAAAATAAAATAAAACAACAATATAAAACATAAAAAATAAAATAAAAATAAATAAATTAAATTAAATTAAATTAAAAAAGAAAAATAACAAAATAAAATAATTGAAAAAATATATATGAATAATTAAATTAAATTAAATTAAACTGTAGAAACGGTTACTGAAAAACTAATTGAAATAAAATATTAATTGGCCAAAATAAAAAATTGTTTTCAGAATTAATAAGCACTGATACTATAACCGAAAACAACTTCTTGCACATCCAAATTAATTGCTGTAGTTTCTTCATCTGCCAAAATATGTAACTAGGCATGTTTGACAAAATATAATTTATTATTTTTACTTTTACATATTATACATTTTATGGATTTTTTGTTATTTATTTTATATATTTGTTCACACCAAAAAGTAAAACTAGGTATTCACTTAAGTGGTATTAAGTATATTACATATAAAGTGAATACAAATGTGCAAATATAGATGAATTTCAGCTCAATTGAAAATTCACCTGAGATGAAAAACCTTGCGTCAGTGTCACAGTGCTCTGCGTTTGTTATGAATCCTGCATAAGAGGTTTGCTCAAGAGTTAATATAGTTAACTAAAATATACTATCCATGATACTGTATATATAAAATAAAATATAAATGTGTTCGCAAACTAAAACTAGCGAAGCCACCAATAAAAATAAAAAAAACTTACACCAAACTTGAAATTACTATTGAAATCAAAGCTAATTTGAAAGGCAAAACTATAATAACTTTGGACTGTGCATGGTAATGTTAGCTTACTCACGTGGTGATCTGCGTCTCCATGAATATGAGGATAAAAACCAGCAGGGCCGGGATCACAGAGGCCCCCATCATCCAGACCGGGAACGGCTGTTTATCTCCAAACGGGCTGATAAACCAGCCTCGTTTGTCCGGAGATGTGACCGAGAAACCAGAGGGGACGTTCAGTTTCTGCAACCACAAAAAACACAAGTCCTCGTATCCCAGAGATCCCAGGCTACACTGGTTACAGCGCTCTGCCAAACCAACCACAATGTAATACAGACTCAGAGGAAACCTGGTTCCAATTAAAGGCCAGTGCTTAATAAGTAGAGTGTACATTGGGAGTAGAGATTTTTGTGGTTATTTATATATATATATATATATATATATATATATATATATATATATATATATATATATATATATATATATTTATTTTTTTTTTTTTGTGTGTGTGTGTGTGTGTGTGTGTGTGTGTGTGTGTGGTTACCTGTGTGTATGTATCAGGGATGAGTATATCCACCAGCACAGAGATCAGTATAGAAATGGGAATCCCAAAATCACCTATGACTCTTCTGACCTTTGGTAATAACAGATGATACACACACAAACAGAAGTCAAACCTTTCAGGTAACTCAAAAAGATTACACACAATAAATTATGAGTATATAAAACATGCTATATAATAATAAATACAAGTAAATGAATATATGGAAAGGTTTAAAAACCAACAGAACAGTGGATGGATGGACAGAAAAATGGACAGATGAATGGATGTATGGAATGACAGAATGATTGAAGGATGCATGGATGGAATGGATAAATGAAATAACAGACCAATTGATGGATAGATGGAAATATTGATTGATTTAAGGATGCAAGGATGACTAGATAGAATAACAGAGCAATGGACGGATGGATGGAATGATAGAAAAATGGATGTATGGATGGAAGGATAGACGGATGGATGTATGGATGGATGTATGGATGGATAAATGGGCAGATGGACAGATAGACGGATGGATGTATGTATGGATGGATAGATGGATAGATGGATTGATGGATGGATGGATGGATGGATGGATAGATGGATGGGCGGATGGATGGATGAATGGATGCATGGATGGATGGATGGACAGATGGATGGATAGATAGATGGTGGATGGATGGATGGATGGATGGATGGATGGATGGATGGATGGATAGATAGATTGGTGGATGGAAGGATGGATGGATGGATGGGCAGATGGAAGGATAGACAGATATATGTATGGATGTAAAGAGTGAATAAAAGAATGATAAAAGCATGCGTAAAAAGATGCATGGATAGATGGAATAACAGACCAATGGGTAGATAAATGAATGGATTGGATAATAAAACAACGGATGGATGGATGGATGGATGGATGGATGGATGGATGAACGGACGAACGGACTAACGGATGGATGGATGAACAGACGAATGGATGGACGGATGGATGGGTGGATGGATGGATGGATGGACAGAGGGATGGATGGAAAGACAGAATGATGTATAGATTGAATTTACAAGAATAAACACTTTTTTATTGTAAAACAAGACCACGTTTCTGATTTAGGAAGTGATGTTTAATCACTAAACACCTTTCCACCCAGGAATCTGCTGTTGCGGAGTTTCCTGAGGAAGAAGGCAGTGAAGAAGGTGCCCATCATGAGCACCATTGACAGCAGGGCTGTGTTGGGCTGGTTGAGGATGGGCTCCCCGATCACACTGCTCCCTCTCTGGTCTGAGTGTTTGAAGGCAGCTGACGTGTAGCTCATCATCAGAGGGTGCTCTTGAAACACCTGAGGAAAAATAACATTCATTTATTCAGGATTCAAGCATCTGCTAAATCTACAAAAAAAAAAAGAAAAAAAAAAACAATTACTGTCTACTGTCAACATAGGCAGCATTTTAATTTAACTTAAATATAATAAAAGTCAAATATAGCAATCTTTTTTAAAACTTGGCACAAAACTTTAAAATAAACTAACAGTTAAATCCTTTCCTTTAAAAGGTGTCCCATAAAGAAAGTATAGGTATACCAAGGCAAAATAATAGTTGTATGAAAACGTTAAGTATAAGGGACTGGCCACACTGTGAGGCTCAAACACCATTGTTTCCTCGTTCTCATGCAAATTTTGTGAGTGTAAAACCACAGTAAAAACAAGCCCAATCAGAACACAATACAGCTTGTTGCATTGCACACAGGGATATTCCTTATTAAGCCCTCAATATTTGCATGTACTTTAGGTCACATCATCCATACATGATGAGAAGCCAGGAGTTTAGCAGCCAAAACCCAACTGACATGTTGCAAATTGATTAAAGGATATTAAATTATACTTATGATCATAATAAGAATGTCAAACTATATCATAGTCTTTTAATAAACTGTGCATACATTTAAGCTACGGTTAGGTCAGCACACAGTTGTTAGTTAAAATAGCCAATTTAAAATTAAATTAAATTAAATTAAATTAACAATTAATTAAAATAAAATATAATATATTTTATTTCAATAAAATTAAGTATAATTAAATAAAATTAAACTGAATTATATAAAAAATAATAAAAAAATCTAATTAAAGTAAAATAAATTAAATTACATTTAATTGAATTAAACTGAATTAAGATTAAATAAATTAAGAATACATTTAATTGAAACATTAAATTAAATTAAACAAAAAATTAAATTAAAAAAATTTATTTAATTAAAATAATATTAAATAAAATAAAAATACATTTAATTGAATTAAATTTAAAAATAAAATAACATTAAATCAAATTTAATAAAATTTAATTAAAAATAAGATAAAAATAATAAAATTAAATTATATTAAATAAAAAATAATGAAATTAAATTAAATGCTTAAATTTTTATTGATATTTTTATTATTATTATTAAATTGTATTGTAATTACCATTTTTGTCATTCACTTTGGAATTAGTTTTGTCACAGAAAATAAGGTTGTTTTCTCTACACATGAAAACATATGAATATATATCTATTTATCCACCTGAAGCCTAAAATTGATTAAAGGAAGGCACCTCATTAGCTTTTGCTGGTATAAGTGACAATAAATCTGTACCTTAATTAGCTTCGAGAAGGTTTCATAGATGAAAATGAGAGAGATGAGAAACGCAAAGATCTCCTGGGTGAATGGAGAGATATAGCGCACAAGGAAACTGCCCTCAGCCGCAACGATCACCAGGACAATAAAGATGAGCCAGAACCCGATCCACACTCGCCCTGTCAGATATTCAAAGCCCTGAGCCTGGCAGAACTGATATTAAGGAAGAAAAAAGACAACTTGAACGATGGCAGATGAGGGTGAAAAACAGACAAATGTTGAGGTAATCAAACTACCTCTTTCTTCATAATAGCTGAACCATAAAGACAAGAAATACCTTATAAAATGCCTCCTCGAAGACTAAAAGTGGTCCAGAAAAGCCAATAATGAGCAGAGGTTGTCCTGCCAGCAAAGAGAACAGCACTCCTACTGTCGCAGTGGAGATGATGAGCTCAGACACTCCCATCATGCCTTGTGTCTTCTCACCTATATACAAGGGAAAGTATGGAATTAATCAATGAAAGCCCATTTTCTGTCACGTGAATAATAATAATAAAACAATAGTTGAAGTCAGAATTATTAGCCCCCCTTTGAATTTATTTTTCTTTTTTAAATATTTCTCAAATTTAGTTTAACAGAGCAAGGAAATATTTACAGTATGTCTGATAATATTTTTTTTCTTCTGAAGAAAGTTTTATTTGTTTTATTTCGGCTAGAATAAAAGCAGTTTTAAATTATTAATACACCTTTTTAAGGACAAAATTATTAGATCCTATGAGCAATTTTTTTTGATAGTCTACAGAACAAACCAACCTTATAGAATGACTTGCCTAATTACCCTAACCTGCCTAGTTAACCTAATTAACCTGGTTACACCTTTAAATGTCACTTTAGGCTGTATAGAAGTGTCTTGAAAAATACCTGGTCACATATTATTTACTGTCATCATGACAAAGAAAAAATAAATCAGTTACTAGAAATGAGTTATTAAAACTATTATGTTTAGAAATGTGTTGAAAACATTTTCTTTCCGTTAAACAGAAATTGGGGAAAAAATAAACAGTGGGGCTAATAATTCAGGGGGGCTAATAATTCTGACTTCAACTGTATATACGGCTCTGGGAAATTATAATTAAAAAAACTATTATGATTGAATGTCATAATTTCAAGATTAAAAGAAAAAAATACACTAATTATAGCTGAATTTATGAAAAAAAAATCTAAATTAGAAAACATTAATAGTTAATCAAATTATGAGCATTGGCCCGATCATAGGCCTGCCACAGACATTATATAATTATTTATATATTAATTAATATAAATTAGTTTTTATTTTTAGTTTAATTATTTAATAGTTTCACTCTGATTTCATTTTTTTGTTATTATGATTTGCCAAAGCCTTTATTATTTTATAATTGAATGTGTTTCTGTATTAAAAAAGACTTTCTCAAATTAGAGGTATGAAATTCTCATCGGTTTACTTGCCTAATAAACCTCCGAAGGTGATAGTGGGCGAAAGAGCAGCAAAATAAATGAAAATAACAGCAGCAATGCATTGTGTGTCCAAGGCGTCCTTCAGGTCACTTATGTAGCGTGGGTAACGGCGGCGAATATCGTGAATCAGACCTCCAAAGGGAATACCAGAGCGCTTGAGAGGGTCTACATCAAACTGATCCTCCTCCTCCTGTTCTTCTATATTCACGTCTGTGACACAAAACCTCGGCATTAACACAGCAGACCGACTATTGACCTTATTCTTCAATGCCGCTTTTGCGATTGTTTGAGATCTTCTGATTCAGTTTCCTATGGGAGAAATGACTAGGAATAATTAACAGCTGAAAACAGTCAAACTAAATAGCAGAGCGCTTAAGAGGGTCTCAGACGGACCGTTTTCTGCCTTAATTATTCCTAGTCATTTCTCCCATACGAAACTAAATCAGAAGTTCCAAAGCAATCGCAAAAAAAAAAAAAAAAACGCTCTGTAAACAAATGTGTTTTTGACTATACATAAAAAGTATAATAATGTAATAAGAAAGCATATGTTTGCAACATCAAGCAGCACATCTTGCCATTTTTAACAACTAAAAATCAATGGAAGTGAATGAGACCACCCGCTTCAAATGTTATCACTCGATTGAAAGGGCATTATCAGTGGTAGATATGGGCTAGCAGGGGCCTTTTGCACCTACTAGTAGGCTCAGAAGGTTGTTATCATCCATCCACATGGTTAATCAGCTATACTAATAGAGAAGACAACAGATCAAGATTTATTTTTAAATTACTGTGATAGTTGGATTTAGGGTTGGGGTAGACATTAATTAAAATACAATTAAAGGGAAATTTAATAAATAATATAAATAATTCTTGTTAATTAAGCCGCAGCCGTATGTTATCTATATCTGATTAACCATGTGGAAGGATGATAACTGCATTCAGAGCCTACCAGTAGGTGCAGAATGCCCATACTGGCCCATATCTATCAACTGATAACCACTGACAACACCCATTCAGTCAAGTGATAACATTCGAATCGGCTGATGAGACCCAAAGTCTTGAGCCAAAAATATTCCAATAGTTGTTGCCCACTACTATGTGAAGAATAAGGTCAAGGGGAAATGTAAACAGAAATGTATTTCACCTTTGGTCTCCAGCTCGGCTCCTGTCACAGTACTGGCACATTTTTTGAGCTCCCTCTCTTTGCGTTTACGTAGCATCTGTTTCTGGAAGGAGGCCACAGTTTTCAGCAGGTCTTTTCCTTCAACGTCCGATGGTGGAATTACAATACTGCAGTCTAAAAACTCGTTGATGCCATTAAGCAGATCCTGGCGGTCATCAGCAAAGTACGCTACCTCATGGAAATTCTGCAGATAGGCAGGAAAAACTGTTAAACTGAGTGGTTTAAAAGTGATGAACAAGTTTTGACAAGTGGGTTACAATTCTGAAGGCCT
Source organism: Danio rerio (assembly GCF_052040795.2). NCBI lineage: Eukaryota > Metazoa > Chordata > Actinopteri > Cypriniformes > Danionidae > Danio > Danio rerio. The sequence goes on along the minus strand of NC_141029.1, from coordinate 48,603,764 downwards.
CATGCTTTATTAAAATTTGGAATAATAGCAAAGTCCTGTTTCAAATCCCATTTGAGGGTTGAAAAGGATGAAAGGGTTGAAAATCTCAAATCTCTTTTTATGTAAGTGAATAATAATTCATTCATTCATTTTCTTGCCTGCTTAGTCCCTTTATTAATCTGGGGTTGCCACAGTGGAATGAACCGGCAACTTATCCAGCACATTTTTACAAGTTAATATTGTAAGGATTGGTCTAAAGATTTAGACCTTAGACCTGTACTTTGCTGTACACTACCTGACAAAAGTCTTGTTGCCTATCCAAGTTTAAGTAACAACAAATAATAACTTCTAGTTGATAATTTGGTACCAGGGGTGCCTTACATAAAAGGCATATAATATAGTATAGAATATAAAGTCATGCTGCAGTGGAAAAAGAATTAATATTGTGTCTGAATCTCATGAGCTTGGAGGACTGCATCTATACATCTCTGCAAAGACTCAAATAACTTATTAATAAATTCATCTAAAATGGCTAAGAAAAGACTCCCAGAGTTCATCAAGATTCTTTGGATTCATCTTCAATGCCTCCTCCTTCATCTTACCCCAGACATGCTCAATAATGTTCATGTCTGATGATTGGATTTCTGGGAGAATCTTGGGTTCACTAGGTCTTCTGCAGTATTTGTGATTATTGGGATGCAGTTCAACAAATGATTCATCTGAAAAAATCAACCTTCTGCCATTTTTCAAAATGATCAACTAAAAGTCAAGTTACTATTTGTTAATATTACAACTGGGATCGATGACAAGACTTTTGCCAGGTAGTGTATATACAGTATGAGTAAAAAGTTATAATAGTTGGTCAAAGAAATCTGAAGTTATCATTTACTGTCATTTTTATGTCATGAAACTGAATAAGCACTCTGATGATATGACTCCAAAAAAACACAAAGGTATTAGTGAAATATAAACACAAATTTAGTTTGACAGCACAAAATGATGAATTAAAAGGTCAAAATTCCTAAATAAAAATTCAAATAATGGCTCTTTGTCAAGTTTATTTCTTAACTAATTTTCAAAGGATCAAGTGCTTATGATTGCTTGTGGTCGTCCCCGCATTATCCAATTCATAATTCACCAACCAGACGATTCCTAAGCTACTATAAATACCCTAATCACCATATCACAGCCATCTTCGTTTTGTAAAATCCCCCCTTCCACCCCTACTCCTCCTCCTTTCCTAGATGGGTGGCATGGTGGCCCAGTGGTTAGCACTGTTGCCACAAAGCAAGAACGTCACTGGTTCTAGTCCTTACCAGCCCAGGCGATGTATCTGTGCTTAGTGTACTCACTCTCCCTATGCTCATGTGGGTTTCCCCCAGGTTCCGCGGTTTTCTCCCACCGTCCAAAACATGCAACTGAAGTTAATTGACTGATCCAAATCGGCACCATAAACATGCTCCTAGTAAGTACTTATCTCTTAAGAGCAATCACTATCTGGTCATTAGCTACTACAGCAGGGGAGTTCTCGAGATCTAACGGAGCTTAAACTCTCCTCTCACCTTGCAAATGAGAGGGAGCCCCGGACTTGCGGATCTAATGAATTCAGGGCTCTCTCCCAGGAAAAGCTTTATAATCAATTATCAGCTAAGTGTGAACTTTTGAACTCACAGTAATAACAAAAAAGTTTTAAAAATGACATTACATCACAGGTGTCAAACTCAGTTCCAAAAGGGCCGCAGCTCTGCACAGTTTAGTTCCAACCCGAATTAAACACACCTGATCAAACTAATTGAGTCCTTCAGGCTTGTTTGAAACCTACAGGTAAGTGTGTTGGAGCAGGGTTGGAACTAAACTGTGCAGGGCTTCGGCCCTCCAGGAATAGAGTTTGACACCCCTGCATTACATCAATGTAAATGTGTTACATTCAAAATTATAACATAGGTCATCATTATTTTCTGCCATATAAAGTCATCCATATTTAGTTAAAAAAAGTCGGAGCCATCTATAAAATTGGCAGATCAGCTCTAAGTGGATGGAACTTGAGCTCCAAGTGGGCTGCACACACCTTCCTTGATCTATTTGATGTCTCTTTCATGACATCCAAACTAGGGTTGTAACGGTATGAATTTTTCACTGTATGATAATCGTCTAAAACAATACCACGGTTTGACGGTTTCGCGGTATACGGTATGTTACAAATGTTACAAAATAATAGAACAGTGAAGCAAATTTGACTTTTTCCAAATAATATATTTTTAGTTACTATAAACAACACCACTTACAATGAACAAATAAAAATAAGAAAATAATAAATAATGTGTCAAAGTCCAAATAAAGTCCAAATAAACATGGTGCAAATCCTCAGTAAAAAATAGATATAAATATTTACTATACTATAAATAGTTACATAACGAAACTAGATTCAATATGGAACATCCTTAGGTTTTATGTGCCAGCATGGATATGGTTGTCTGTGGATATGGATTTGGATATGGTTGTCTGCAATGCAGACAAACAGCTGCATCTTCATTTGCGTCTTTTGAAAACAGCAAGAGCAGCAGTTCGTCTTTGCTGTGTCACTGTTTTGTCATGTTTCTGTGTTGCTGTGCATGCCAAAGTACTTAGTATGAGAATTATTTCATGCAAAACTTTTTTTTTTTGCGTTTTATTTAGCCGCGCATAAATGTATGCCTATCTCTCATTCCGTGTTGTTCAAAAAGCTTGGTCCACAAACAAAAGTGAAACCTATGCTTATTGGTTGTGATATAGCGAGTTTGAACCAATCTGGGCATGGAGGAGGGATAATGCATCAATGTATCATGTCTGATTTGTCCGGAGACACAGTGACGAGCGTTTCTTTGTCAAATCAGCGTTGTCAAATGTTGATGACGTAACCGCACTGATTCCGGAGCCTCTGAAAGTCCGCGAATGTTATGTGATACAGCACTGGAAAGCTGAGATTCTCTTCTTTATGCCAATCTTTGAATTGTATGAATCGGATCAGCGGATCAAAAGTTATTAAACATTTAAGAGCAATACTTATTTTTAGCCGCGGGCGGCTGTCTCGGTCTTTAAGGGTTAAAACCGTTGATATGCAATTGTTCATGGTATGATAATCGTGCACGTTCAAATCGTGGTAAACCGTCATACCGGTATATTGTTACAACCCTAATCCAAACTATGTCAGTCCAAACTATTGTGTTTTCCTAACATCTACACCTACCACACCCCTTAACCCAACCTCACAGTAACATGTTGCAGTAAAATGTTTTATTAACATTTACACCCACCAAAACCCTAAAACCAACCTACATGTGGTGTAAGTCCCTCCCACTTAGAGGTCACCCAACCTACACATGGCATAACTCCCTACCACTTGGAGCTCTTCAGGCTGCAGTGATGCTTACTTAAGCTCCCAATGTTTATTGGTGCAGTCGACCAGTTTTACAGATATTTATTGTATGGTGAGTTTTAAAAATCAAACATCTCTAAGGTCAATTTTGTGGACTTGGTCCAAAGATCTTCTGAACCAATTTGGCCTAATTTTCTCAAAGATGAACAGCTAAAAAACAATATTCAATAAAACGATGGAAAACAAGATGACAGGAATCTTATGAGTTGGAGCAATATGACTAAACCAGAATCATAATTTTGGGTCAAGTCATTCTAAAGTTACGATTTACTGTAATTCTTGTGTCATGGGTGTGAACGAGCAAATGAGAAATGCCAATAAAACACACAAAGTGTTGTTTCACTTTGCCAAATTATTGGGGAAATACAGGCAATATTTATTTTTGATGGCTCACTCATAAAGTGAATACAGGTTGCTGGAGAATGCCAAAAAAATATGAAAATCCGTTTGGTGATTTCAGTGTGGTTTGGTTTTTGCGTTTTTTGAGAAATTTGGACGAAATTAAAAGGAGTACTGATATTTTTAATAACATTTAAAATGGTGTAACTTGACAAATGGGGTATCATTTAACTGACTAGATGACTATGAATAAACCAGAAGTGTAATTTCAGACCATTTGGATTCCATTATTATGCTATAAAACTGATTAAGCTATGAGGACATTAGACCATTGACACCTCTCACCTTTCTCACTAATTTGCATAAGTTCAGTATGTTCATTTCTGTTTCTGGAGACCTTCATTTGCTGGTTCAGGGTTGGTTGACCTCTCCAGAAACAGAAATGGGCATTCCTGGCCTAAGCATCACAGTGAAATATGCTCTATTCCTGTTTGGCAGATCCACACAACATTCATTACAGGTTTATTAAGCATTCGGTGATCACACAGCTTGACCTCAAGATATTCTGACACAACTCTGGAGAAGGGTGGACAAAATTTATAGTTGGTTGTGTAAAGAGGTACTTGATGAAATCCAAAATGGCCAAAAATATAGCCTGAAATTTATCTGAACTGAACATCATGACCCATGAAATAAATAACAGATTCACATGCTCAACAACAGGTTTTTTTTTTCAACATTCACAGTGAATATATGCAGCTATTTCTAGTGATTTCTAGACTTGACCATGAAATTAACCCTTATGTACTGATAGGGATGTTTTCATGCCAGTGGCGTTGCAAAGGGGGAGGGGGGGGGTCTTTGGCAGCAAATAAAAATGGGCGTTATAACATTTATTTTGTTATCTAAGTACTTAAAATCACCACATACATGCACATTCCACTCAACGCAGCTTTTGTGTCGAGTAACTAAATAGTCAGCTGTTCGGCAGTACCTGTTTCTACCAGCAGGTGGGAGTGGCACTGTTGTGTCACATGGTGTTAAAATAAATCCAGCCACTGCATTGTCTTCATTTATTCATTATTTTGAGGAGCTGAAGCTGATCAGGTAATAATACAACTGTCTTGCGAAACTGAATGGTTTTATCTACTGATGAAGCTTAATATTTGTTTTCACAGTACATATTGGTGAAATAAAATAACTGTAATTAATAAAATGTGCATCATATTAATGTAAATACATGCAAATTAGTCAGAAAAACTTAAATTGTACTAGCTTTCTAGATATGATATAGATATCTAGACATAGATATGATATAGCCAGTCACATCTGTTTCTGTAATAGTTAAATCACAGTGAGTTCATGCATCTAGCTTATTATTTTATAGCTTTATTCTACTGTAACATGCTTTGTCAGTTACCATCGAATTATAAATCGAATTTTTATGAAAATACCAAAGACTGCCAGAACAACACATACAGACCATTTATTGTCACAGTCATGTAAATGAACAGTTAATGCTTTTTAATGTTTATTCAGATCTTATTTTCATTTAACTACAGCAATTGCTGAATGCCTTCATCCATATTATGGATTTCCTGGAATGATCAACTACTTTTGTGAGGCATATATGGAATTTCGGCTCAAGTATGAAGGAAACAGGCATTACATGCATTTAAAGCGCCACAACGCCCACATCACCCTATTTTGAGGAAACTGAAAAAAAAATCTCTCTAAAGAATTTGAAGTAAACATATTGCTAGCATATAGATCTTTATTTTATTTTTTCAGTACTATTTTTGATACAATTGTTATTATATAAAAAAAAATAGTAGCCTATTGAATATCAATATTTTGACTTCTTTGGGGCTAAGCCTCGTATCCCTTTCGACCCTAGCAACGTCCCTGTTGCACTTCAGGGTGATCTTAAGTGTTAATTTGGCCATAGCTTTTCCTCTGTTTTAGCTAGCAGAATGATTTTTGGTGAATTTTTTTGAGAAAATGCTTTAAATTAAAAAAAAAAAGCTCAGCAATACACTCTGGGCAAATTTAGTACCCTTTTGTTCTGTTTGGAATAAAAACATCCACTGAATTAAACTGCCATAAAAATGCCTCTGATAATTATTATTTTTATTTTTTATTTTTAGAAATCTGTTAATCAACCTCAGTCCTGATCAAAACTATTAAATTGCTTAGAAAATTACAGGATTTTAACTCTTTAATTGCCAAATTTATAAACGATGTTACAGATTTGGTAAAAAATGTACACAAAATGATGTATTTTTAATACAAAAAGTAACTGTAAACTGGATTTTTTAAACCTTTTTTCAAAGTGGACATGTGAAACAACATAGCCTTTGATGCCGTGTTTTTGATTATTTAATATATTCACTCCCTAATTTACAGTTGGTGACTGTTTGTGCCCAATTAACTTTTATTCAAACCACATTTCCTGATTTCTAAGCCATGACACCATATAATCATGCATTTTTGATTGTTGATGGTTTTCCCTGTTAGGAACAGGTACAATTTGTCATTTTTACTGTTGATCATTAGTTGGCACCATTAAAATCCTGTAATTGTCTACACAATGTTATAGTTTTGATCAGGACTGAGGTTGATTAACAAATTTTTGAAAAAAAAAAAAAAAAAAGACAAAAACAAAATATTTATCTTATGCATTTTACAGCAGTTTAATTCAGTGGATGTTTTCATCCCAAACATATCAAAAGGGTAGTTGTTACGTTTCACGTATATTTTGTGGTGTTTTGTTGTTTATTTTCCGCTTTGCGTTCTCTTCTCTCTTCCGTTCTGTATTCTGTCCTGGTCTAGGTGTGCAACCATTGGTTGAAAAAGCTGTTAGTCACCATTATGACGCAGTCGACGCACTAATCAGGGGCTGGTCTGCTAAGTATAAAAGGCCTGTGCTTGCACTGTTCAGCAGGAACACTCGGCTTACCGCCAAACTCCTTACTTGTGTCGGCCAGCCTGTTAGTTGTGTTTGTATTAATATTTTGTTGTAGTTGCTGTTGTTGTTTAGTCTCTATAGATTTATTAGATAAGCTCAATTTAGCTCAATTTAGTATCTATTGAGAAGTTTAACAATTTTTATGAGAATTGGATTATCAGATAAGCTCTTGTTTTGCTAAGTGTGTACTTCACGAGAAATCTAGTAATCTTGAGCAGCATAGTATTTTTCTGTTTGTTAGTTAGTTTATGGAGGAGTTGCCACATGTGTAATTACGTTTTTGAAGTAGTTATGAAGTTTAGTTAAGCTACGTGCTGAAGCTAATGGTTTTGTTTCTGCATTTTCCTTTGGTTAGTCAGTTTAGTGGGTTGGGTTTTAGTTAGGTCGTTTGGTTATATTTATTTCTTTGTTTTGGCAACACTCCTGTTTTTTCATTTAATTTGGTTATTTAAAATCACATTCTAATTTCCTATATTCATTGTTTGATATACTCTGTTAAATAAATACTTACTTTTTGTTTCACTTATCCAGCAGTTGTGTCTTCTCATTTTCATCCAGCATTATTAGAGATTCACTGTTTGTTATGTCTCATCCATTTAATAACTTTATAAGTTAAACATGTAACAGTAGTAAATTTGAACAGTGCACAAGGGTTAAACATCATGTTAGTACAGTTAAGTCTAAAGACATTATAATATTATTTTTATCATACTTTATTTCTACTAATGCCAAATTCTAAAATATTTTATCAGGTGGAAGTTTATTAATGAGGTTTACTATTTACTCATTAATGAAAAGTTCCTGATCAGAAAAAAAGTACAGTTGTATCTATTGTATTTTTCTTTTCTCCTGCTGTTCATTTAAAGGGGTCCTATTATGTCTCTTTTTACAAGATGTAAAATAAATCTCAGATGTTGCTTTAGTGTGTATGTACAAATTCCAGCACAAAATACAACACACATAATTTTTTTATAATTCTTTGAAACTCCCGTCTTTCTCTGCGCTGATCCAAATTGTGCCATTTTGCTTTAAATTCAAATGAGATTGTGTTCATAGGCATCTTTTCAAAAGAGGGAGGAGCTACAAACACCTATGAATCAGCATAGCGGCAGATTTAAAACAGGGCTAATATTATCTCTCTGAAAAACTACACTATGCTTTTTATCTTTATTCCACATTATATTTAGTTTGTACTGCATGAAAATTCTAATGGCGGACGGCTGCTTCTCACTGAGGGCTGTCTCTGACTGTGTTTAAACCCTTTATAAAAGTGATTCTTGCATAATAGGTTCACTTAAATATATCACTGGGTTTGTACCATCTTGAAATTTGTGACCTAATAATAAGCAAATCATGATTCATAATGGATGCATATCAACCTTATCAGACATGAGGGTAGAAAAGGAGCGCCCGATCTCATGATAGTCCACGTTGGTCTGCGTGGGACCCAACAGCACAAAGATGAAGCGAATGGGAACAGGGACTTCCAGAATGGACTCCAGCAGGATAGACTCGTTCAGCCGGACAAAGGCCATCGCAGGCTTCTCTAGGAACTCCACACACCCTATAAACACATTTACTGCGGTAAAAATCACAAACCACACAAACCAAGAACTAGTGACAGAAATCAAACACAACAGAAAGCATTCGTCTTGGGTTAGCTGAGCTCTGGTGCGGTGACTCAACATCTTCGCAGGACCTGAAAACAACAAACGCTGGAACGAAGCTTACCCACTAAGACCACAGTTGCTTCGGCATCCTTGGGAATCTTTGCCAAGAGTTTCAAAGATCTGGAGGCGGCGTGTCCCTCAGCTGGGATGGGGTGGAGGCTTTTCTTTTGTGGAGAGAAGAAAATAGTTAGTGCCATTCAAACATCACACACATCAGCCTGGAGCTGTGACAGGCAAGCGTTGGCAGATAGCACATGCACAGCTACCCTCGCTGCGATTGTTTATTGTTCCATACGGCTGTTTCGTTCATGGATTCAGCATGCATGTGCGTTTGGTGAATTTTAATGAACCATTGTGCCTGTTTTGCATCACCGAGAGCAAATCTAAACCTGCGGATCCAGGTGACAAAGTGGAAAAGCGAATGGTAAATCACTTTGAATCAATTTAACACAATGCGTCTTGGCTTTTTATATGGGCTGTTTCCAATGTGCCAACATTTTTAGCCATGGGGAACATTCATAGTTTCACAGCTAATGTATCAAGAGTTTAACTGAAAGCACCTGTAAGCTCGCTATTACGCTTAATCCTGCACATGTGGCAGAGCAGCGTACATGATCCAATCGTTAGTGATGCTGCTAACCAGGCCCAGATCCGCAGATCTGCAGATGCATTTTCACTGCAAAAATTATTGTCGTTTTTAGTACAAATAGCTAAAAAGACTTGAATCTAAATGTATTTACTGGAGCAAAATGGTGCAGGATGTTAAGCAATCCTTTTCTGAGAGAATTGTTTTTTTTTCTGGAAAAACCAGGGGCAACTAAAACACTTAATAAAGTTAAATCTTGTATCATAAGAGCAACATCTTGTACCATTTAATTAAATTAGGCTAAATGTCTTAAAGCATTTTACTTAAACCGAGTAAAATATGGTAAAATATGTATTTAAATAACCAAAAGTCTTCTACAAGTCTTATATAAATATATATATATATATATAAGTACATATTTAAGTACACATAAACAGTGCATCTGGAAAGTATTCATAGCCCTTCACTTTTTTACACATTTTTTATGTGCCTTATTCCAAAATTTATTTAATTTATGTATTTTCTAACAATTCTACACACAATAGCCCATAGTGACAATGTGAAAAACGATTTTTTGAAATTGTTGCAAATTTATTCAAATCAACCTGAAAAATCACATGTACAGAAGTATCATTCTTGAGATGTTTCAGCAGCTTAATTGTTCACCTGTGGTAAATTAAGTTGATTGGATGTGATTTGAAAATGCAAACACTTGTCTATATAAGGTCCCAGGGTTGACAGTGCATGTCGAAGGACAAACCAAGCATGAAGGAATTGTCTGTAGACCTCCGAGACATGATTGTCTCTCGGCACAAGGTTGGGGAAGGTTACAGAAAAACTTCGGCTGCTCTGAAAGCTCCAATGAGCACAGTGGCCTTCATCATCAGTAAGTGGAAGATATTTGGAACCGCCAGAACTCTTCCTAGAGCTGGCCGGCCATCTAAGCTGAGTGATCAGGGGAGAAGGGCCATAGTCAGGGAGGTGATCAATAACTCGATGGTCACTTTGTCTGAACTCCAGCATTTTTCTGTGGAGAGAGGAGAACCTTACAGAAGAACAACCATCTGTGCAGCAATCCACCAATCAGGCGTGTATAGTAGAGTGGCCAAACGGAAGCCACTCCCCACCTGGAATTTGCCAAAAGGCATCTGAAGGACTCTCAGACCATAAGAAACAAAATTCTCTGATCTGATGAGACTAAAATTGAACTCTTTGGAGCGAATGCCAGGCGTTACGTTTGGAGAAAACGAAGCACCGCTCATCACCAAGCTAATACCATTCCTACAGTAAAGCATGGTGGTGGCATCATCATGCTGTGGGGATGTTTTTCAGCAGCAGGAACTGGAAGACTAGAGGGAAAGGTGAATGCAGCAATATACAGAGACTTCCTGAATGAAAACCTGCTTCAGACTCTCCAGCAGGACAATGACCCAAAATATCAATGGAGTGGCTTCACAACAACTCGGTGAATGTCCTTGAGTGGCCCAGCCAGAGCCCAGACCTAAATAGATCTCAGGAGATTTCTGAAAATGCCTGTACATCGTCGCTTCCTATCCAACCTGACAGAGCTTGAGAGGTACTGCAAAGAGGAATGGGCAAAAATTCCCAAAGACAGGTGTGCCAAGCTTGTGGCATCATATTCAAAAAGACTTGAGACTGTAACTGCTGCCAAAGGTGCATTAACAAAGTATTGAGCAAAGGCTGTGAATACTTATGAGCGTGATTTTACAGTTTTTTTTTCTTTTTAATAATTGTATTAAAGATTTTATTAAAATCTTTTTTCACATTGTCATTATGGGGTATTGTGTGTATAATTTTAAGGAAATAAATGAATTTAATCAATTTTGGAAAAAGGCTGTAACTTAAAAAATGTGAAAAAAGTAAACAGTATCAAGAATGTTGGAAACTTTTCACCACTGACTTACACAGTAGGAAAATAAATGCTATGGAAGACAAAACAAAAAAAAACTCAAAACAATATAAGAAATATTTTTTTCATTTTTTCACATAAGTTTTCATTTTTGAAACCTCCCCCTTCCAAACATATTCGAGTTGCTTTCTTCTGATAAACAGAAATAAACCGGTAGCCACTGGCTTCCATAGTATTTTAATTTTTTTATTATTACTATGGATGTCAATGGCTACCAGTATCTAATTTTTATGTTTATTAAAAAAAGGAAACTCACAAAGGGTTAAAACCACATAAGGAAGAGTAAAAACATGAATTTTGGAGTGAATTATCCCTTCAATAGCGAGTGTGTCAGTGTACAAAATCCCAGCACCAAATGAATGGCTTGCAATCTGAAAGTCTGTTTGCAAAACCTTTATGACACGCATAGCAGGCCTATAGCCAGGGGGCTTGTTGGTGGTTCGACCCACCCCCACTGACGAAAATCTATGTCCTGTCTCTTACATGAGCTCCCTTGTCCTGTTTTTGACTGCTATGCCATCATGAATTGTAAAACTAACTATTTGAAAAAGGCTTTTAAACCAAGTGGAATCTTCTTCCAAGTGGCACTCGTGCTGTTCCCATCATAGTGAATATATTGACTTGAGTATACTTTATCTATCTAAAATGTTTTATTCAGTAATAACTTAATCCATTGTGATAAATGCAAATGATTATATTTTAGGAGTTCAACATGCAGAGGTGCATGAAAACTTGCAATATATCTGAGATGTGATAAGGGAAATTTCATTTTGACTGTAAAAAAAAAAGCTAAGTTGTACAAAATTCATTCATGTTGTCTCAACACAAACAAATTAAGTTAACAAATTTAAGTGGATTGAACCTAAAACAATTAGGTTATCCCAAAGAAACTCAAGAATAGTGTTGTTTCAACTTATTTTAAATAAGTACTTTGAACAAGCAGCAACATCGTTTTTTGAGTGCATTGTAATACATTGTGATTTTGTTTTTTTAAGTATACTTAACCTTCGACCTTAATTCAAAAACTAAAGTTAAAGTCTTCCATGAATTTTTGAAAGTATATTTCATACAAGAGAGGCTGGAAAAACTGAAGCACTTACTAATATTATCATTATCCCAGCAGACACACAACATCATAAGGCATTAATATTAGGTTAGATTTAGTTGCCAGTGTCTAAGGACAATTTTATTTTGATATCCAATAACAACCTGACATGACATTGTTACAGTATTTAACTGTATTTTGTTGATTTTAGGTTGTGTTGGAAAGTAACCAAAATTCAATGTCGAGACAACATCTTAAAAGTCATATTGATGTCAAATACTGACATTTATTCATCATGTAGAGCTACCAAAAATCCAACATCTGATAGACATCATCTAATAACGTCCACACAACATCAAGTTGTAACATCATTAGACGTTGATGTTTTGTTGTTTTTAGGTTGCGTTGGAAATTTACCAAAATGCAACAACTGCTCGACGTTGGATATTGACGTTGACCTTATGCTGGGTTCTGACTTCAACCCTATTTTCATTTTCAAACTAAATGCAATGCCCCACGAAGATGGGGTACAACAACAATCTGACGTCATGATGGTGTCTGTGCCTGCTGGGATGTTTTATTTTTGTATTATTTAAATGGCCTAATTCTGACTTCTGAGGATAGTTGAATGCATCGGGAAGTTTATTTGCCAAATAAATAACAATAGGCTACATATTAGTTAAACAAACAACTTTTATTTTTTATTATAAATTGATGGTCTACTAAATTTTTACTGTATTACTGTACACAAGCATTTTCATAATTAATATTTGTTAAAAATGTTTAATTCTAAACACTAATTTAATAACATTGTTCATAAATCCTGTGAAGAGCTTTGAAATGTGCATTTTTATAAATGTTTGGCGTAATCTCAAATTGAACCACAAAGAGATTGTGGGACATAGTGTAGCTCCTCCCCTTTTTAGAAACCAGCGTTTTGTTTTATCACCACTCTGCAGTGAGAGCGGCTGAGCTCAAGTGCATCATCACTGGTTGTTGGTAGATACGTCTGCGGCTGGAAGTTAACAAGAATTATTTATATTATTTATTAAATTTCCCATTTATTGTATTTTATTACCGTCTACCCCCACCCCAACCCTAAACCCAACCATCACAGTAATGTAAAAACAATAGTTGTACTGAATACTATTCAGGTTATTTATTAAATTATCCAATAAATTGTATTTTATTAATGCCCACCCCAACCGTAAACCCAATCGTCACAGTACTGTAATGATATTAATTATTGTAATACAGTGGTACTTTATCCAATCTTTACCATGCATCAAATAAAAAGCAAATGAGAAATGTCTTGAAAGGGGTAGGGCATGTCAGATACTAGAGAACATTTCATTGGTTATGATTTGATGAGAAACTGTACAGTAGTATGGGTTGATGTGAATAAAGCCGCTGATCCATTTAGTAACAAACTGCAAGCTTTATATGTTGATATCAGTTTTAAATCTTCTAGACGTGAGTTTTGTCACTGTTTTGGAGCACAATATCTTATAGATAACCTAAAACAAACAATATCAATAGTAATATCTAAAAACCTTATTTTCATTTCATTGGACTTTTAATATTTTCATGGTCACTAGTGATCCAGCCTGTGCAGATCGCCAACGAACTACAAATCTACTGATATATGGACTACATTGTCCATATACCAGTCATGCACCAAAGACTGATTGATTACATTCACACAGCTGGAAGCTGCTCAAAGACTGATTAGATAGACTTAAATACAGCACACACACACACACACCTAAGGGCTGTCTTGTTTAACTGTACAGTTAACATTATGACATGTTTTCCTTGCCTTGTCTTGCTGTGTTTGATCCTCACGTAGTTTTGTTAGTTTATACCTGTCTGCTGCCTGCCTTTTGACCGTCTGCCTGTTTACTGACCATGACTTTGGATTTGCCTGTGTACATCTGATTGCCCATGCGTTGAACATTGCTTGCCTGACCATCCTGCTAATAAACCCTGCATTTGAATCTGCACTCAGCGTCCCAAAAATGCACCATTTAACAAAATTACTAGGAAAAAAAGTCCACGTTTTGAGAAAAATAACCACCTCATTCGCTTGGTTGGCTATAGGCCTGCATATACATCCTTCTCATAACATAACATTATTATTAACCCATGTTCTGATTGTGATGATGTGGGATAACTGCAATTACACCAGGATTCGATAAAATCAAGTGAGTGTGAAACCAGGAACAATCGCACTTGGATGACAGTGTGAAAACCCCCTAAGCTACTTTTTCACCCCTCAGTTTTCAACTGACAAAACATATACATCACAGCACTTGGGTTCAGGCTTTCAGAGCGATGCATCTTGAATGGACCAAATGATGATTCATGGTGTCCCCCAAATGACTATCATCGGCCCATTCAACTTTTCTGGAGTTTCTGGAAGCCTGGGTGAAACTATGACCATGCACACAACGAGAAGCAAGCAACTCACAAATAAAGCTACAAACACCTCTTTGTCATGATCTGCTGCTTTACTGTCGTGCATCTCCTCATGGTCCTGGGACACCAGAGGCAGGCTGGTGTCGTGAACGTGGTTGTGGTTGTGACGGAAGCTGCCCAGACTGGTGACGGAGTGATTCCGGTGGAAAAGGCCTTCTTTCTCATCATTGGGGTGACTGGATTTAAAAAAAAGAAAAGAAAAGAAAAGAAAATTAGAATGTAAAATTGTGGTGAAATGCATCAACCCTTATGTTCTACGTTCTACATACACTTGTATGTTTCTGCAGATAGCTCTTTTATATTTTTATACTTTGTTGAATACTTTTTGTTCTACAATGTCGAGTGTACATTTACTATGTTAAAAGTCTTTCGTTTATATTTCTATTTTACTTTTAACTTCTATTTCTTTAAATTTAGATTCTTATTGTTGTTGCTATTCATTCATTGATTGATTTATTGATTCATTCACTTATTTTTATTCTGCTTAGTCCCTTTGTTCATCATGAGTCGCCACAGCGGAATGAACCGAAAACTTATCCAGCATATGTTTTACACAGCAAATGTCAGCTACAACCAAGTACAGGGAAAAATCCATACACACTCATTCACACACATACACAACGGCCAATTTAGCATATTTAATTCACCTATAGCGCATGTGATTGAACTGTGGGGAACCGGAGCATGTAGAGGAAATCCACACGAACATGGGGAGAACATGCAAACTCCGTGCAGAAATGCCAATTGACTCAGCCAGGACTTGAAAATGGCACTTTTTACTATGGAGGGATGACTGCGCTGGCTGATTGTATCCCTGGTCATAGTATACTATATAGTTTGTATAAATCACTTTCGACAAACAATACATTTCGAGAATTAAGTGCTGCTGCCGATGGAAAACACTGTTTCAATGCATTGCAAATGGTGAAGGCGCATCGCAAGTCACTTCAGGAGGAGGCGTCAATTCATTTTCCTAAGCTGCGACATGGTCATCTTCTGAAAATATTACCAATGATCCATCAGGTAATGTTTTTCTCTCTCTCCAGGGGCAGACTGGCCATCTGGCAATTCTGGCAAATGCCAGAAGGGCTGGACCATTTTTTAAATGTGGGCCGGTGTGCTATTTTTTATATTTATTTTTTTTTTATATATGTATTGTTTTTACATGCAACTTTTCTGTAGTGCATGTATGTGAATGTGTGTGTATAGGGGTCTCCTATTGATGGGTTGCAGCTTGGAGGGCATCCGCTGCGTAAAACATATGCTGGATATATTGGTGGTTCATTCCGCTGTGGCGATCCCAGATTAGTAAAGGGACTAAGCCGGAAAGAAAATGAATGAATGAAATGATTGCATGTATAAATTTGTCATAAATGGGTTGTTTTTGTTCCAGTCACACACACTAAATGTTTAAATATCTATTACATATGGCACTGCTTATATTATTTATCCATCTGTACACCAATAAAAGTAGTAAATGTCCAAGGATGGGGCTTTGTCGGTGTGGTAATGTGGGCTGGTGTGGCTACAGTGCCAGGGCTGATTTTTAGTCCCAGTCCGCCCCTGTCTCTCTCTGTTTAAAATTGTTGGTAAAACTGTCAATAAATATTTTGCCTCCACAGCCCATAAGATACGGCAACTGGATTAGTTCAAAAAGGCTATGTACTTTTTGCGGTTGGATCTGTTTTAGTTCAGATCATGTTCACATCACAAATGAACCGCTCCAGGGTTAGTTTGAAAGCGTACGCTGTTTGGTCCACTTTTGGTGCGCACTCAAGTGTGATTGCTGCATTCACACCTGCCCAAACGAACCGTACCAAGACGAAAAACAAACTATAGTGCGATTTAACTGATCTAAATAAGGCAGGTGTGAAAACAAAATTAAATTATTCATTCATTTTCTTTGCGACTTAGTTCCTTTATTAATCTGGGGTCGCCACAGCGGAATAAACCGCCCAAATACAAATCAAGCACTGAATATTAATTTTTTTTACATATTGTCATTATTTATTTACTCTCATACATTTATGGTACACATTTTTGTTGCCAGATTGTTGTCATTCACATTTATTAACCAACAAAAACAACCCAGATATTCTTAAAAAATGCCAACTTTTGTTTTCAATCAAAGAATGCAGGTCATTTGACAAGAAGGTGCATATTTAACAGTGTTTTCATTTTCCTTTTGAGTAAGCTATGCCTTTAATAGTGAACATGTTATGACTTCTTCAATCTGTCAAGCTATTGGAGTCTATTTGTTCTCCTCGGTTAACAAATATCCCTGCTCTTGTGTTTATTTAGCTCCACGGGTAACAGCAATTTCCTTGCTTATCAATGTCCAAAAAAGCCATTTTCCATCTTCGCTTGCAATATTTGCAAAGCAAACACAAAACCCAACATGTCAGGATATCAAAATCCAAACGGCAAAACCAAACCGCATTCCCTGTTCGCTCGAGCCACACGTTGCCAAAGCAATCAGTAAAAAATGCTAAAGACAACAGAAAAGCAACATGTGGCTCGATAACATCAGGGGAATATTTCAATAGGATACAAACTCAATGACAGTCCAGTGAGTTAATAAATGACTTTATTGTTTTTCACAAACGACTAATTTTGGTTTGCTCTTGATGTGTCTTGGTTATAATTGTAGAAAAAGGACTATGAAGAATTCTGCCCAGTTTTGTTAAACATGTCACTGCATCCGTATCCAGCAATTGAACCTCAGTAAGAATTATTTTAGATCTCACAAGTTCACAAACAAGGTGTGATTTTCCAGCTCCATAATTAATTGAGTAACTAATAACATAACTTATTGAGCGCCTTGATGTATTTTTTCCACATTATAATCAGATTTGTTGTGAACTAAATTGACTTTTCTGATGGAAAGCTCTGTCTGAAATTATTTGTAATGCTGAGCTGAGATTTAACTTATATTTTGGCTTTATTAGTTGTTCTTTTTTTCCAGCCTGGCACAATGAATCCCTCTGGCTGGCCACAAACGCACATGGTTGGGATTTAAACTTGTGTGGCACACAGTGAAAAAGAGATGTCATAATGTATTATTTTTGACATGTGTGTGTAACGTATTCAAGTGTTTGTTAGTTTAAGCCTGAAAAGAAAAATTATTGATCAGTCACACAAACACCAGTTCGGGCCCAGTTATAAGTTATTAAATTGGCTGATGCTGCGTTCACACCAGATGCGGAACGCGCATCAAGCTTGAGTGATTTACATGTTAAGTCAATGCAAACGCGCGAATAGACATCCTGCGGCTTGAATTGAATTTGAATCTGACTCGAATTGCGCGAATGGCGTGGTGCGAATGCCGGGATGCGTGTGAATGGCGTAGCGCGAATTGAGCGTTTTGCGCATTTGAAAATCGAAGTTCGAAAATCTGAACTTCAAAAGACATTCACGCCGCGTTAACCAAACAGGAGCTTGCTCTTGTGGGGGCGTAATTGTGACGTATCGCCTGTTGTCGGTGTGCCAGGGGAAATCCGCCAGCATACACCGACAAGAAGTTCATCAAACTGGGCTTGGCTCAGTCAGAAGCACCGCTGAAAACCTCCATCAGCCAGGTTAAGTTTCTGGAGGAGTTTATGAGCTCACAGAGCTGGATGCACCTCTGAAAGGATGTAGTGGACTCAGACATGGCCCTAAACGTATTGACGCTGTTTATTATCCTTCATAAAACACATAAACACTGTTATTTTCTTCATAAAATCGATGTTAGCCCTTTAGCTATGAAGCTAGAGTCACGGGGCAGACAGAAGCCCTGCCCATCACATGAATCCGCGTCTATTCTGAAGTGAATTTGACATGCGAATGAAGCGGGTTTTGACGCGCGAATGAAGCGGGTTTTGACGCGCGAATGAAGCGGGTTTTGACGCGCGAATGAAGCAAGTAACCTCAGATGTTCACGCGACAATTTACGCGCGAATAGTTTATCCACGCGTTCCGCGTCTGGTGTGAACACAGCATGAGACTTTTCCCAGATATGATCCATGTTTACTGATTATTAGGAAGCCAGACTTGTCCAGTCATGTACTGTAGTTCACTGCGGCATGTGGGCCAAGCAAATGCTGATGGTGTTGGCCAGATCTGGGCCAGAGAAATTTTGCTATGTGGGTATGCTCACAAATACACTCTGCACTCTGATTGCTACAATACTGTTGATAAGCCATGCTGGGCACTTCACTCTGTCTCACGCTGAACGCTGTTGACCAATCGCAACAGACTGTCATCTTCCCAATCAGTGCAGATTAGCTTCACGCTAAGAAGGGGTTTGGGAACAAACTTATCATTAGGGATGGGCGATACCGCAATTTTTTAATTCGATAAGATACTGATACTTTTTGTTAAAATTTCTACGATACCGATACCGATATCGATACCACTTAATATTAAAAATATTAATGTAATTTTTCAAAATGATGTTAATTTAAAAAATCATTACATGTAAATATATATATATATATATATATATATATATATATATATATATATATATATATATATATATAAATACTGTAGTGTGTGTTTATGTGTAATATAAACACGCACACACATCCATATTGTATATGCACATTGCATACACATACATACTCTATATGCACACTGCACAGATACACACACACACACTTAATTTTATTGTTATTCCCCTAATGGTAAAGAGAGAGAAAGATTTACAGAGCTGATTTAATTTTTTATTTATTTATTTGTTTATTTTTATTTGTATTTATTATTATACTATATATTAAAATACTATACTACTGTTTGCTGTGTTTACTAAGCATATATATATATATATATATATATATATATATATTGTAACATTTGTCATGCCAACAACGCAATTATTCAATGGAATTGAATTGAGAGAGAGAGAGAGAGAGAGAGAGAGAGAGAAAGAGAGAGAGAGGTTTGCCTCCTTTAATACTCTCCTATGTCTTTTGTCAGAGGGAGACTGAGCTGAGGAACACTGGTCATCTTGTTTTTGTTCCACTTCTTTATAAGTTTCAGGCTGTGTTTTCTGTAAGGGTCTATAAAGGCTGCTTGTATTGTTGCTGTGTTTGACTTTCTTATCACAAATATTGCTTGTGCAACGCTTTTTAAGCTGATGAGCACCACAACACGCTGCGTTTTGTCTCTGCCATCGTGTCATTTCGTAATGCAGAAGTGTGTGACTTGCGTGTGTTGAGTACGTAAGTTATCTGAAAGGCATATGATCGCTCACGTGACGTTCCGCCGCAGATTGATTGGTGTAACGTCATGTATACAAAGCGTCACTGACAATCCTGTACACAGCGCTAAAACATATAGTTATGCAAAAAAAAATTTAAATGTAGTTAAAATATTAATACTTTTAAAAAATATCGATACCAAATTAAAATCTTCCGAGTATCGATATATCTACTTATCTATATATATCTACCCTACTTATCATATGTAAGTCGCTGGGATAATTAGTGCATTAGTGCAAAAAATGTATGTATATTAAGACAATGAAAGTGTTTTTTGACCTCGTATGCATATCAGCCTGTTGTTAGAGACCCTTAAAACCAAAATATGACCCTTCTTTAATGTATAATAAGGGCTCTTTAAGGAGTGCGAAGTCTTGAAAACATGAATGCAATTTTGTTTTTAAGATAAACTGGATGCAGCTATATGAGAAAAAAAAACTGAACAAGTTTATTGACTCTGTTTGGAGATTGAAAGCATAAATAGCTTCTACTGCATGGAACATTCTGCTCAGTATCTCATTTGGTGATTTACAAAAGAACGTTTTTAAACTTGAAATGACAAGTGGGTGAGTGAAAAATCCTGAAATGTTTACCAACATCTGATGCCTGCTCAAATGCAACAACAACATGTCATTAAACCCCCAGTGACCATCGTTCTGCCTCACAAAGTCTATCCGTTATGTAATCACAGCACTTCATGCAGCAGGAAACCAATAGAGGCAGCTGTGAGGAATGACATTGGCCCACTGTGGAGAAGATCGATTGGAGCTTTGTTTGGAGTATTGATGCGGGACCTCCACTAACCTGTGTTTGAGCAGAAGCGCTCGCAGCACATTGGCTCGGTCTTCAGCTCTGATCTGGTCCGAGATTATCATGGTTTCCACCATCAAGTGGGCGATGCCAGGCAGTGTGGTTTGATCCAGATCTAGCATTATGGCACCTGGGTAACATAACACAGGGTTGGACATGTTAACATAAATACAGCTGAAGTCAGATATATTAGCCCTTCTGGATTATTAGCCTCCCTGTATATTTTTTCGCAACTTCTGTTTAAAAGCAAACAACATTTTTTAACACATTTCTAAACATAATAGTTTTAACAACTTATTTCTGATACCTCATTTAATACATTTAAATTCTTTTCTCTTTGCTATAATGACAGGACATACTATTTTACTGGATATTTTCAAGATACTAGCATTTAGCTTAAAGTTACATTTAAGGCTTAACATTCAATTAGGTTAACTAAGAAAGTTAGATTAATTAGGCAAATTATTGTATAATATTGGTTTGTTCTGTAGACAATCGAGAAAAAATGCTTAAGGGGACTAATAATATTGACCTTAAAATGTAAAAAAAAAATAAATAAAACTGCTTTTGTTTTAGACTAAATAAAGCAAATAAGACTTTTTCCAGAAGAAAAATATTATAGAAAATACTGTGAAAAATGTCTTGCTCTGTTAAACATCATTTGGGAAATATAAAAAAAAAATCACAGGAGGGCTAATAATTTTTTACTTTAACTGTATACAGTATAAACAGGGTGTGAATTATCCCCCCCCCCCCCCTCACCCCCTTAAAATAGTGCAAAATAGTTTGCTTTTAACAAGCTAATATACATATAAACTTGTATTGTTCAAGCTAGTATATGACACTGTTGTGCGCTTTTGATCTGGCCATTGAACCATGGTACACTGAAAAAAAATGCTTCATTCGATTTACTAAATATTTTATAAGGTAAGCGATGCAAATTATAAGGGCTTAATTTAAACAAACAAATTAAATTTAGTCATGTTAAACTTGTTTTAAATTTAGTCCATACACTCTAAAAAAAATCTTGGTTGCCTTAATATTTGAAGCTACATCAAATGAACTGTATGAGTCAATTGAACTTATATTTTGTCAAACTGACTTAAAACTGCTTAAATAACTTATAGTATAAAATTTATAAAAGTTAAAACATGAATAACTTATTTTAATAAATTACAACGAACTAAACATTTGCTGTCATGACTAATTGATCATGTAACTTTTTAAAGTGTATAAATTGTTTGCAACAATTAGTTTGAATGAAAAAAAAAAAATATATATATATATATATATATATATATATATATATATATATATATATATATATATATATATATATATATATATATATATATATATATATATATATATATATTAGTGCTAGATATACAGTATTATACAGGCCTGCCATAGCCAAAATATAAATACATCATTGACAATGTATAACAAGTATGAATATATTTCAGACATACACTGTAAAAAATGTTGGGCTCCACACAATTCCTTCATGCTGTCAATTCATTAAAGAAATGGATTAAGCTAACTTACAATTTTTACAAATTTTAGTAGATTGAACATAAAACAATTAAGCTGTCCCCAAAAAAAAGTATTGTGTTGTCTCAACTCTTTTAAATGAGAAGTTTATAAACTAACTTTGAGAGGAGCACGTGATTTGATTGAACACAGCTGGTCTTTCATCTGTAATCATCGATGAACCAATCAGATGAATCCAAGCCTACAATAAATAGCCCATTTCACCTTACATTTCTTATCTATGCTTTTGAAGGATTCCCACCCATCCACCCCATCTCCCACTTTTCCTTCTTTAATGGGGAGCTCTCGAAAACTACCTGATCTTGGACCCCCTTACATCCTAATTGACCAGGCGGAAGCCCTGTGCTCAATTATCTCTGAGCTCAGGGTTCTCTCCCGGAAGAGCATGCCAAACCTGTAATTAGTATCAAGCAATATCTAGTGTGAATTCTTGAAAAGTAGTTTGAACAAAAGTCTTTTTTGAGTGTATATGCAATTTTAAGTCTATGGAACTGTAAACTCATCAATTAAGTTAAAGTAAATAATATGGACAACACAATGGCACATTGAATAGCCCTGTCGCCTCACAGTAAGAAGGTCACTGGTTTGAGTCCCGGCTGACTCAGTTGACATTTCTGTGTGGAGTTTGCATGTTCTCCCTGTGTTCATGTGGGTTTATTCCAGGTGCTACGGTTTCCCCCACATTCCAAAGAAATGTGGTTTAGGTGAATTGGGTAAGCTAAATTGTTTGTAATGTATGTTTGTATGTCCTGGTCCACCAGTTTGAGCGTTGGGCTAACGATCCACCTCATTAAAAATAAATAAATAAAATTAATAAAAAAGTGTTACGAAACACCAAAATGGTGCGGCTAAAATATCAACTTCAATATAAATGACCCTGGGAGTAAGTAAGTAATTTAATATGCAAATCATTGAGTCACTTGTTAAGTGTTAAAATACCACAATCTTTTAGTATTTTAGTAATATTAAGGTATGGTTGAAGTAAAGTAATATAATATTACTTTACGACAGTGTTTCTGCAATAGTCTTTAAACAGAATTTAGCGGCAGAGCTGTCTGTTTCAAAATATTATTTTACACTCTTGTTTTTAACAGAAAATGTTACATAATGTGAAGATGTTTTTGCACTGAATGTAGTCTTTCATTTATTCGTTATGAATCAGCTTCAGTTTTGTAAATAATATGTGAATCACATTAACTGAATTATCCAAAAATAGGCCCTGGACCACATTTCAACAAACTGTTCAGCCAAAAACAACTCCATTACTGCAAAAATAGTTTTTCTTGCCTTGAATATTTGTTGTTTCTTCTTTTTTTATGTCAGTTTAGAACTAAAAATAACTAAAATGTTGCTTCTTATCAAAGGAGTCATAATCTGATATAACAGTCTAGTTCTACGACACCACAATATATGTGTATATATATATATATATATATATATATATGGGTCAATGACGTGACGCTCATTTTTTTGTGTCCATGTCTTTTAAATAAATTCAAGTAGGTTACAGTTTCAAAATAAATAAGCAAATTACTTGCATACATTCTCTATTTTGAGGACCAAGTTTAATTTTTTGGTTTTAATCCATTTTAAGAAAATTTTTAGGGGATTATTGCAAGAATGTCAATGTGGTGTAACCAAAAAAAATTGGTACCAAATAGTTTACCTTGTTTAAAAAATGTGAAAGCCTCAATGAAACATTGTATCGGCTAGTCTGGCATAATTTTACATTAGACATATTTAATAGTAAATAAAGGTAAATATAGCACAATTGTTTTAAATATTATAATTCATTTGGGGAATTTTTTCTGTCACCTCAAATTTCTGAAATGTCAAGATGGTGTAACCACCATTTATTGAGCCATTTTGTTAATATTGTGCACAAGACAGTTAGACAGGAAATTGAATCACAGAGAAGAACTCTTGATAAGACTAATTGCTGCATGCAAAGGTTAGTAACTCTTTTTAAAATGTGAGATACTTTGACCTTTTTAAGGTATGGTCAGCTATTCTTAGATATGCATGTCAAATGGTAAGACCCCAGAAATGCACTGATAATTGTTCATAATTATAAAAATAAGTATTATATTTAAAAGTTAAATTTGAAATATTCCCACCAAGCCCATGTGCTTACATAGATGTTATTGATAATGCCTGTCAAATTTCATTTTGAGTTGAAATGTCAAGGGGTGTAACTGGTTACACCATTTGACTCATATAGCAGGAGTCTTTCTGTCAGGGGTCAATTTAGTCAAATATCATTAGTTCATGATGCTGATCAAAAATGCGACATAAATTAAACTACTATTTGTGTTCATAGTGTAGATTATTTATTTATTTTTGTTTGAGAAATAGGTGCTTAATCCACAACCTTACTATTAAAGCTCTGTAAACATAGGATAAAATTATTTTACTGCACAACATGAATGTTTTTTTTTTGTTTATGTTAATCCATGTTTATATTCACACAATATAATGTACACACTCTCTCATTCACACACACATTCATACACTACAGTCAATTTAGTTTTTCTAATTCACCTATACCGCAAGTCTTTGGACTGTGGGGGAAACTGGAGCTCCCAGAGGAAACCCATGTCAACTCCACACAGTAAGCCATCCTGGTCCATCTTGGACTCAAACCAGCAACCTTCTTGCTGTGAGACAACTGTGCTGACCACATTAGCCACTGTATCACCCTCCTTTGAAATGTTTTTTTCTTCTTGAGAAAGTCTTATTTCTTTTAGTTTGGATAGAATAAAAGCAGTTTTTAAAATGTTTAAGCAGTTTTTAAGGTCAATATTGTTAGCCTTCTTAAATACAGAACAAACCACAGTTACCCAATGACTTGGCCAATAGATCTTACTTGCCTAATTAACCTAATTACATTTTTAAATGTCACTTTAGGCTGAATACTAATGTCTTACAAATTATCTAGTCAAATATTATGTGCTGTCATCATGGCAAAGATTACGGAAGAAATCAGTTATTAGAATTTAGTCATTTAAACTATTTTGTTTAGAAATGTGTTGACAATAATATTCTCTCTGTTAAAGAGCACTTGGGAATTTCTTTTTTAAATAAAAGAAAAAATTAACATGGGAAATGAAACAAGGTTGACAAGCCTCTATAGACTGAGTGCACACAGCCTTAAGTTTTGGAGGTTTTCATACTTGATGCGCTTGCTGTTGTACTATTATTATTAACAACTGGAGGTGACTCGGAGGAACTTTAATGATGAAAAGTTGTGAAGAACAAGTCAGAAGTTGCTAAACAAATGAATTGCAGTTGAAATCAGTTTTGTTTGGGGTTTTTTACAGCATGTATGATAAAAAATTTTCTTCTGGAGAAAGTCTTATTTGTTTTATTTAGGCTAGAATAAAAGCAATTTTAAAAGCCATTTTGAGGTAAAAATTATTGGCCCTTTTAAGCTTTTTCCCCGCGATAGTCTACAGAACAAACCATGGATATACAATAACTTATCTAATTACTCTAACCTGCCTAGTTAACCTAATTAAGCCTTTAAATGCTACTTTAAGCTGTATAGAAGTGTCTTGAAGAATATCTAGTCTAATATTATTTACTGTCATCATGGCAAAGAGAAAATAAATCAGTTATTAGAGATGAGTTATTAAAACTATTATGTGATGAAAATGTGTTGAAAAAATCTTCTCTCTGTTAAACCGAAATTGGGGAAAAAATAACAGGGGAGCTAATAGCTCAGGGGGACTAATAATAATTCTGCATAATTCTGAAGTTAACTGTATAAAATAAATAGTTTGTGGATAAGTTGTGGATACACTCATGAAATTATTTGTTGTCAGTCAGTCGTGTATGCTTACAAAAATTGGCCTTTAATCCCAGCACCAAGGCAACAACGAGTAAGCAGCAGTTCTTACGTACTAGTGATTTACGTACAGTGTTTGGCAAATTGTTTCTAAATAGCTTAAAAGTAAAATAGTGGATTTTTTTCTAATATCATCTACTTATTTTTATTTTAATTAAGCCAACTGAAAAGAAACAGTGATGGAAAAGGTGTTAAATGTTAAACATGTTTCTTTAGTTTGTTAATATTCTATTGATGAGGGCCACACATTTAATGTAAAGGATGTTATTACTTGGTGTATTAAAGTTCAGCAACCTGGTTTCATTGTTCTAAACACATTTGTCAATGACAATCCCACTGAAATTGTTGACTATCATTCTTAATTTGAATTGATTTTAATTGTCAATTTCAAAATCTTTGGCTGTAGAAGCAACACTGTCAGGTGGTGTAACTGGTTTTTGTCAATTGGTGTAACCAGTATTTTACATAAAAATATAATTATGTACATGGAAATAATGTGAAATTAAAATTAAAACACTTAGTTTAGTGTAATAAAATAGTTTTTAACATTTTTTACATAATTTGTCAAAGATTATTTAGAAACCAGAAGTGTTTTTAGCATGTGTCAGGCCGAATATTGCAAAAACTCATTAAAATGTACATTTAGAGATAATGCGAATACAATAAATGTTATTGTGGTATTTTAAAATGAAGTATTTATTTCAGTGTGTACACTTGCATATCATCTAGGAGGAGTAAATTATTTAATATTTCACAATTTTTGGCAGTTACACCATTTGACATTTTCAGTTGCATTCAGTCTTAATGTCTGTAAAAAATGGTGTAAATGTTATTTTTAATTACATAAAATCAACATGAATACAATCTGTACATTTTAAAATATCTGACGGATGCTTTTAAATCAACTTTGTAAAAGATTTTTAAATTTCCCATCTTGCCAAACCTGTTTTGTCACTGACCCATATATATATATATATATATATATATATATATATATATATATATATATATATATATATATATATATATATATATATATATATTATTTTATTATTTTATTCAATTTTATGTCAGGGTTGTCATGTTTCTTTCCACAACCACAGAAATGCCAAAGCCTTTTCAATGACAGACAGCTCTTTGGACCGAATATTTTTATCATGCATTCCTCGAAACTAAAACACTGTTTACATTATTATCACTGCTTGAAAACATTTTATTTTTTTCCAATAGGGTTTATTCCATGAATTTAATTTAAGTTTTCATTAGAATTCTGTCTGGTTTTTCAAGTGCATGGATGTTAGGACTGGCAGAGCGATAAAGCATTTTACATGTTCGCTATGATCACAATATGAACTATTTTTAGTTTATTTCTACTTATAAAACGACTTGTAATATGATCATACAGCCTACTTCTACACTATTTTTCCATTTTAAATATGTTTTTTACAATCCCTTGTGTCAGTTCATCACTGTCATCCATTTGACAGGGCTGTCATTTTTCAGTCCACATCCACAGAAATACTAAAACGTCTCATTGATAGACATTTGTTTGGACTGAATCTTTTTACCATGCATTTCTTCAAAACTAAAACATTTAAAACACATGGAAAACAATCCATTTATCCAAACCAGTGCATAGGCATATATTGACTTTTATTTAATGACTTCTGTCAGTCATATTATTTTGCTAGCGCACATTGTTATTATTTACATCCACCGTAAAAAAAATGATTGTGCCAATTAGTTATCACAACTTAATATTTTGAGTTAAGTTAATTTATCTGGATTGAACGTGTTGACATAACATTGGCTGAACTTAACAGATTTAAAAAAACAAGTCAGCTGAACCCATTTATATATATATATTAGTTAAGCTCTTCAAACGTCTGAGTTTTAAATGTGTGCAAATTAAAACGAATACATTTTTTAATTAAATAAATCCACTTTAAAACTGCATTTGTATGCAAGTGGATTCTGACACGCCCTTAATGTGTTTGCGCCCTGTGCTTTAGACTTTGTGCATGGATCTTCAAATTAGAGCCCTTAGAGAGATGACACTTCCTGGTAATGTGAGTTTAAAGCAGGGGTGGGCAAACTCTGTCCTGGAGGGCCGGTGTCCTGCACAGTTTAGCTCCAACCCTAATCAAACACACCTGCTTATAGATTTCTTGTGATCTTAAAGACACTGATTAGCATGTTCAGGTGTGTCAAGCTTCCATACAAGCGGCAAACATGGACCATATCTGGGCCGAGTCTCAGCCAAGTTAATAACCCATAACTGCGCCTGAACTGGGCCAGATATGTTGGTGTGTCACGACTGCAATGTTTTTTTATAAACCCATGAAGCATTTCGCTTTATGGCTATGCTTTTTCTTGAAGCGACCTGCTTGATAGAATTCTTTCTTTGCTCAAAAATAATTTAAATGTATTTTAAAAGTGGGTCAAGGTAGGCCAAACCTATGTGGCGCACATATACATTTAAACATTTGGGCCAAATACTACATTTAAAATCTGGTCCAAGTCTTGAGTGCCGCCTGTAAGAAGGTGCCACCTCAGACAAACGGACCATCAAAATAAAGTATGACCAAAGTTTTTACTGCAAATGTCACATCTATGACGCTGGAATTGCTCATGTTCTTTTTTAGTTGGAAGTATATCAACATACTGAAATAAAAGCCTCATGTTCATGCGTCAAAGTTAAGACTGAATAGACTGAACTCTCACCGTGTGTGATGGTCCTGCGAAGCTCCAGCAGGCTACGGAAGGACAGTGAGGCCACATGTGGTTTACCCCAGCGGTCCGTCTCTTCCTCCACATCTTCCTCAAACTTGATCCAACGTGCCCTCTCCTTCCAGCGCATTTCCTGGTTCTTATCCACTATCAGCTCATTGAGCTCCACAAACACCTGCAGTAAACACAGTTCCAAGTGAAAAGTATGAAGCTCATTTAAATTAGGCCTGTCACGATATATATTTTTTATTGTACGATATATTACACCCATATATATATATATATATATATATATATATATATATATATATATATATATATATATATATATATATATATATATATATATTTCGATAAACGATATTGTTGTCCTTTCAGTGACATTTCATTTCTGTGTGGAGTTTGCATGTTCTCCCTGCATTTGTGTGGGTTTCCTCCGGGTGCTCCGGTTTCCCCCACAGTCCAAAGACATGCGGTACAGGTGAATTGGGTAGGCTAAATTGTCTGTAGTGTATGAGTGTGTATGGATGGTTCCCAGAGATCAGTTGCGGCTGGAAGGGCATCCGCTGTGCAAAACATGTGCTGGATAAATTGGCGGTTTATTCCGCTGTGGCGACCCCGGATTAATAAAGGGACTAGGCAGAAAAGAAAATGAATGAAATAAAAGAGAACAAAAAAGTGACAGGTACAAAAGTAACAGAGGCTGCGATATCTGCTATCACATCTTTTTTCAGTTGTCAGACACTACATAAAAATATACTATAGTAATTCATAGTAAATGCACCAAAAATGATTGAGGTCATGTCTATGTGTTGTGCGGTAAGTTGATATATTGATTATTGTGAGAAGCCTATTTTAAATGTATGATTTTTACTGTTTTCAAAGAAAAATAGTCTTTCTCTGACTTCCTAGGTTTACTATAAATTCCTAGGTTTACTTTTATGTGAAGGATAATCCGAGAAAATCAAAAAGTTGTGAAGTTTATTAGTTGGCTTTACTTAAAATAAGTGAGTAACCCAGCAGCCTTAACATATGAATTATGAATGTGCATAATTTAAAAAGTTAAATCAACTTAGTTCCAAGGTAGAAGGGGTTTACTCACTTTTTGAAGTTAAGTCAACTTGTCGCTTTTAAGGCAACAGATTTATTTACTTTTTTAGGTAAAGTTAATAATCACTTCTTACAGAGCAACTCAAGATTTCAACCTTGATGTCAAAACGACAAAAAATCAAATAAAAATTTTTAATTATTTGATTAAATTGACATCTAACATTAGCATTTAAATTACAGGACACTCCTATAATCAATTTTTGGCATTTGTTTTTACTAAAAGAGCAAAAATAATATATGATATTCAGACAACTAATTAAAAATAAAACACTTAATTAAAAAATATAAACTAATTTATAATATTTAACAAATCTACAGCAGTACATAAATAACAATAACACAGAATTAAATGACTAACCAAATTGTTTGGCTGTTTTTATTTTTATTTTTATTTATATATTTTTTATTGAACAGTAAATTCTTGTTGAAGTCAGAATTATTAGCCCTCCTGAATTATTATACCCACTGTACATTTTTTGACCTAATTTTTGTTTAACGCAAAGAATATTTTTCAACACATTTGTAAGCATAATAGTTTCAATAACTTTTTTCTGATAAATGATTTATTTTATCTTTGCCATGATGACAGTAAATAATACTTTACTAGATATTTTCAAGATACTATAGTATTCAACTTAAAATACCATTTAAAGGCTTACTATTAGGTTAAATAGGCAGGTTAGGGTAATTAGACAAATCATTGCATAACAGTGGTTTGTTCTGTAAACTATTAAAAATATATACAGTTGAAGTCAGAATTATTAGCATCCTTTTAATTTGTTCGGCTAGAATAAAAGCAGTTTTGAATTTTTTTAAAAACCATTTTAAGGACTAAATTATTAGACCCTTTAAGCAATATTTATTTCCGATAGTCCACAGAACAAACCATTATTATACAATAACTTACCTAATTACCCTAACCTGCCTAGTTAACCTGATTAACCTAGTTAAGACTTTAAATGTCACTTTAAGCTGTATAGAAGTGGCTAGGCATCATCATGGCAAAGATAAAATAGATAAGTTATTAGAAATTAGTTATTAAAACTATTATGTTTAGAAATGTGTTGAAGAGATCTTCTCCCTGTTAAACTGAAACGGAGAAAAAATAAACAAAAGGGGGGGGTAATAATTCAGAGGGCTAATAATTATGACTTCAACTGTATATTGCTTAAGGGGCTAATACTTTTGACCTACAAAAAATATATATTTTTGGCTTGAACTGTAGCCTAAATAAAACAAATAAGACTTTCTCCAAAGGAAAAAAAAAATTGCAAACACTATAAAAAATTCCTTGTTCTGTTAAAGATAATTTGGGAAATATTTAAAAGACAAAAATAATTCACAGGAGGGCTAATAATATAGACTTCAACCGTATTTAAATTGCAATGAGATGAGTAGTTTACAGCCTCATCACAGCTTTTTTTTGCTTTGATTCGCAGGTTGCAATGTAAGTTTACCTCTTTGACAGTTTTGTTTGATGAACAATATACTGACTAATAAAATAAAAATAAAAAGCAAAAATATATCCTGAACAAATAGCTTTGAATCATGATGGCTGATTCTCCTCCTTTAGTTGGTTCAAAGTTTAGAGAAGCAAATGAAAGGAGATGAACAGGCCAGACTCCAGTGTTTACTGACTAAGAGCCTTGTGTAATTAGAGACACAGATCTCAGCGGTTTAGTGAAGTGCACTGGATGAAAAGAATCAATAGAGGAAGGATCTCTGAATTGAGGACCTCTCCTGCTCCTCTAGATTGATCATCTCTATTAACAGCCGCTCATTATCAGCACCAACACCAGTCTAGAGAAAACAAAGGCTTGACCTCTTGAACAAAACACTAATTCAGAACTCAAAATCAATACACTCTTTATAGCTTTTAGATACTATACAATTGTCTGCCGCTCTTTTATTTATATACACGTAGAATAAGTTATAATGTAGAGGAAACTTCTATAAAATGCTTTAGTTAACCAAAAATCATTCATTTATTCATTTTCTTTCAACTTAGTGCCTTACTTATCAGGGATCAACACAGCATGTTTTACACAGCGGATACCCTTCCAGCCGCAACCCAGTACTGGGAAACACCCATATACTCTAATTTACATACAGACACACACACGCACACACACATGCACGCACATTGAACATGCAAACTCTACACAGAAATGCCAACTGGTCCAGCAGGGACTTGAATTAGCAACTTTCTTGCTGTGAGGCGACAGTGTTAACCACTAAGCCTCTGTGTCACCTAACCAAATATCTGAAAAAAAAAAAAATTATCTAAAAATTATATGAAAAACAAAGCTAAAAATGAGCACACAAGTATAAATAATAATTATAATGTAAAAAGCAAAAACAATCAATCAAAAAGCAATTGAATGACCATTGTTTCCTAAAGAAAAGCTGAAACAATATCTGCATTGTAAATAAAAAACATTTTACAAATCTGATTATAATGAGAAATGTTGATCTGACATTTAAGTAAAATATGTCTGTACATTTTAAAACATTACAAAAGCCTAAAATATATTAATTAAAGCTAAATAAAAATCTTTTACCACACACTTTTTTACTTTTTTATTGTATGTATGTATGTATGTATGTATATATATATAAAACTTAGAGTTTCATTGTACTACAATTTGGCACCAAGTTTGTTTCTTTTTTTATTAATTTATTTTTTATTTTTGATTAGCTTTGTGTGTTGCAATTTAGCTTAAATTAATATATTTTAGAATTATGTTTTTAATTTAATCAGTACAACAATGTACAGTTAAAGTCAACATGATTAGCACCCCTCTGAAATTTTATTAAAAATAAATATTTTCTCAATTATTTCTTAACAGAGTGAAGATTTTTAAACAAAATATACTCTCCGGCCACTTTATTAGGTACACCTTACTAGTACCGGTTTGGACCCCCTTTTGCCATCAAAACTGTCTTAATCCTTGGTGGCATAGATTCAACAAGGTACTGGAAATATTCCTGTGAGTTTTTGGTCCATATTGACATGATAGCATCACGCAGTTGCGGCAGATTTGTCAGCTGCACATCCATGATGTGAATCTCCCGTTCCGTCACATCACAAATATTCTCTACTGGATTGAGAACTGGTGACTGTGGAGGCCATTTGAGTACAGTGAACTCATTGTCACCTTCAAGAAACCAAGCTGTGATGATTCACGCTTTATGACATGGTGCGTTTTGCTGTTGGAAGTAGCCATCAGAAGATGTGTACACTGTGGCCATAAAGGGATGGACATGATCAGCAACAATGTTCAGGTAGGCTGTGGCATTGAAACAATGCTCAATTGGTTTCAATGGGCTCAAAGTGTGCCAAGAAAATACCCCCTACACCATTACCAACAGCCTGAACAGTTGATACAAGGCAGGATTAGTCCATACTTTCATGTTATTGACGCCAAATTCTGACCCTACCATCCGAATGTCGCAGCAGAAATCGAGACCCATCAGAACAGGAAACATTTTTTACAATCTTCTATTGACCAATTTTGGTAAACCTGCGTGAATTGTAGCCTCAGTTTCCTGTTCTAAGCTGACAGGAGTGGATGCTGCTGTAGCCCATCCGCCTCAGGGTTCGACAAGTTGTTCAGAGATGCTCTTCTGCATCACTCTTTGGTTGTAATGAGTGGTTATTTGAGTTACTGTTGCCTTTCTATAAGCTAGAACCAGTCTGGCCATTCTCCTCTGGCATCAACAAGGCATTTGCACCCACAGAACTGCAGCTCACTGGATATTTTCTATTTTTTAGACTATTCTCTGTAAACGTTAGATATGGTCGTGCGTGAAAATCCCAGTAGATCAGCAGTTTCTGAAATACTCAGACCAGCCCATCTGGCATCAAAATCCATGCTACATTCAAAGTCACTTAAATCACCTGTCTTCTCCATTCTGATGCTTAGTTTGAACTGCAGCAGATCGTCTTCAAAATGTCTACATGCCTAAATGCATTGTGTTGCTGCCATGTGATTGGCTGATTCGAAATTTGTATTAACGAGCAGTTGGACAGGTGTACTTAATAAAGTGACCGGTTAGTGTATTTTAAAAATGATGAGAATACACATTACAAACACACTGCAACCTAACAAATATGACAAAAACATATAAAACTGCTAACATTTTACTTTAACTAGATCAGTTTTACATTTAAATCAGTGTGCAAGAATATCAGTGAGCAAAAGTGAGCAAGAATAAGGTGAAACAAGCTATTAAATCACTGAAATAAAGCTGAAATAAATGACATATATTAGATGTAAAATTTAAAACAAGGAAACTAGAAATATTGAAAGAAAAAGAGGTTTAGGCACCACAATTTCTAAACAACTAAAACTGAAATTACAAGTTAAAAAATAAATAATAACAATAAATCTAATCAAAAACTCTATAATTCAGCTA
Organism: Danio rerio; assembly: GCF_052040795.2. Classification (NCBI taxonomy): domain Eukaryota; kingdom Metazoa; phylum Chordata; class Actinopteri; order Cypriniformes; family Danionidae; genus Danio; species Danio rerio. The sequence continues at coordinate 48,569,641 of NC_141029.1, read as the reverse complement.
AAACGTAAACCATCAGGCAGACAATGTCAAAGTGAGGATAAGTAAAGTGCAGTCTGGCAGTGTGTGTGCATGTGGCTGTGATTTGTCTTTTCTGCATGTGGTCAGAAGGCTCAGCTCTCACCTCATGCGTCTTCTTGTCCATCCTCTTCCTCCTCTTCAGGCTGGACAACGGCGGAGAGCCATTACTGCTTCGTGGAAGTTGACAGCGCGATGATTTCTTGACGAGGTGACGTCGAACCCCAGGATTGTCCTCGAAGCGGTGACCTTAAAGTCAAAGCAAAGGGAAAAGGTTAGGTAAATAAAATAAATTGAGCTGTCAGTTTTCGTGAAGGCAGCTACAGATCCACAGGGGGAGAAATAATAAATGAACCCCTTGAACTTGCTGCACTGTAAGAAAATTTAAGCCAGTACAAAAAAAAAAAAACAATCCTTTTTTCCTTTTCGCTTTTTCTTGTTCACTCAACTTTTAAAAACATCAGCTTCACTAACCTAAAATAATTTGTTAGTAATCCAAAAAACATTTAGTTGGGTTCACATAAGATTATTCGTTTTCTGGAGAGGTGAACTACTCTGTAACAAAACTTGGTCCCACTTTATATTAAGTGGCCTTAACTAATATGTACTTACACAGGAATTAATAGTTTGTTACAATTTACTTATTATTATTTACTTAGTACTTATTGTGTAAATACATGTATTTATTGTGTACTTATGATTGATTAAATACCTGTATGTGATTACATTTGTAATTAACTTCTGTAATTACATTTTGGTGACCATTCCCTACACCTTAACCCACCCTTAAACCTACCCATACCACCAAACCTGTCCATAACCCAACCCCTATCCCAACTCAAGAGCACCACAAGTGTTCTCAAATACATTATGAACACAGTAAGTACATTGTATTTATTTTTTGATGCAAGTACATAGTAGTAATGGACACTTAATATAAAGTGGGACCCAAAAGTTGTGCCAACTGAACATTTTTTTGTCTGCAGAACTGAAATGCCTGAAACTGAGTAAACAAAAAAACATAATCCTTATTTCCTTTCGTTTTTTCTTGAGTATTCAACTCTTGAAAACATCAGCTGCTGCCATCAAGTGTGAACAAAACTCTTTTATAAACTGGTACTAAGAAATAAAACAAATCAACAACAAATCAGAACAAACAAACGTAGTTCAATTAAGACAAAAACTAAGACAGAGACAAATGTTAACTAATCATTTATTAGACACAGAATTAAAAACAGGAGGTAAAACAATATTAACGGTAAGCACGACAAGGATCAAAACATTGCAGGACAAACAGGGAAAAATGTAAGAGTGTGTAAGTGAATGAGGTGTCTATAGTCCTGGATATCAGTTCATTATGATCTTCCAGCTGTGTGCGTGTAATCAGGAGGTTCCTCCATTTTAATTATAGTTTGAGCATTTGATGTGTCATTTAATTATTACACAATTTTACTGAGTTGTTCATGAAAATAAACATTAAATACATTTGATTTCTCAAGTGAGAATGCATTTTGATTTATTACTTCATCTTTTTAGGGCTTGAATTTTCACTTTAATCCAGTGTGTGGAATTTTGCAGAACTGGAGAGTTTGCAACAAAGCCACAACAATAAAGACACACATTTAACACAGACTTTAAACACACTATAAATAAACAATCATATCATGGTTTTAATGTAAAAAGAAATATTAAAATATTGTATTTAACTGAAGGAAACTATTAAAACTATATAAAGCTGATGAATAGATGGATGGATGGATGGATGGATGGATGGATGGATGGATGGATGGATGGATGGATGGATGGATGGACTTAAAATCTTTTTTAACAAGAGTGTCCTGGACCTTTTTTAAACGAAGGAGGTCACACATCGGACGCACGGCACCATGCATTTCTAAACATAGATTTCTATCAGGGTACAAACACCTGTGCCGCAAGCAGCCACAAGTCACCAGCTACACCTCTGGACATTGTTCATATTTCTGCTGCGCCACAGAGCACCATCGGAATAGTTTTATCTTAAATACCATATGAATGTACGTGTCTAGTGTGCAATACTTCTAACTGTCATGTGTGCTTCTCAGCGCGGCAAAAATTAATACCAAGACTTTAAAGCAAAGTTATTAGTTTAAATTAAATTAGCAAAATGTAAAGAGAGCATTTGTAAAGAGATAAGTAGGGTATGTGTATTTTGTAAAAAAAAAATTGAAAATAAAATAATAATAATGATGATAATAATTGAACGAACAAATCAATAAACAAACAAATAAACAACCAAATGAATTAATAAATAAAAATACAAATAAAAACATTATAATAATAATCAAATGAATGAATGAATGAATGAATGAATGAATGAATGAATGAATGAATGAATGAATGAATGAATGAAATAGAAATAGGCCCATCATACCATATTTTTTGCCAATAGGGATTTTGAACCAAACCAGCCAGACACTTTTATTTAAAGAAGCTATAATGATGCTCTGCAAATGAATATACTGAAAAGAAAAATAAATTAAATAAACTACTCAAAGTTTTTTAAGAACATATTTTAAGTGTTAAATAGAAATTGCAGACATATTGTTATAATAATAATAATGATAATAATAATAATAATAATAATAAATTAATAATAATAAATAAATTTAAAAAAATAATAATAATGCATTTTATGACACACTAAAACAAAAATACACCAATTAAAAAAAAAAAGCTCAAATTTCTAAATTAATTAAATTAAGTTTGTGAAGTGATCTAAAGTTGGTTTATTTCTTATAATAAAAGTATTTTCCATAATTTAGGGGTCATTTCTTTTCATTGTAAATTGTTATGTATAAACAAAGCTCTGCAAACATATGTGTTCCTACAGCACTTTGTGGTACAGTAAGTGTGTCCCATCAGATAATCAAAGGGTCTACTGTACGTACACTTGCGGTCTTTACACCTACTCAAAAACGTGGGCCAAATACAGAAAATATGTAATTTAAGATCCACCAAGAACACATTGAAGGTGTTAGAGCTATAAAACCCCGTTTTTTTTTCCATTCGCAAACCATTGCCATGCATGGAAAAAGAAAACCCGGTAGACAAAACATTGAGAATCACTGACTGAACTGAAGCTAAAACCAGCATAAGCTTTCATATTCATCAATCCACAGCCAAACAAACAGGCTGCTGAAACAGCTGAAATAACATCTGAATGAAAATCATTTAAAAATCTGATAATGATTATCAGAAATAGTGATTTGATACTTAAGAGAAATATGTTTGTATGGTACATTTAAAAAAATAAACCTGAAAATAAATTGCAGTTAAATAAAAAATAGTAAAATACAAAAAGCTAACCAAAAATAAAAAGCAAAAAAAAAATATATATATATATATACATACATAGCATACTGTATATACACACGCACACACACGTCATCCTCAGCTGTATCCCATTGTCACAATCACCAGCAATCTAAATCTTACAAATCCTGTTTTCATACATCTGTTTGCTCTCGATTGTGATTGCTGCTTGCCCTGATCGTTCTCAATAAACCTGCATTTGGATCTGCATTTCCTTGTCAGCGTCTACTTCACATTACACCTATCTAGACTTTACCCTCTCATTGCAGCACGGGATGGGAAACAGCTGAGGATACTCATATCAATATACATGAGTACATATTTTTACATTGAAGGGGGAGTTGGGTTCTAGGGTTGAGGAAGGGGCATACACTAATAAATAAATGTGAAATTTAATAAATAATATAAATACTTCTCGGTAACTACAGCTGTATCTTTTCTAGCAACAACTGCAGGAGAGATATGAGCTGCTGGATTTACATTAACATTTATTCATAATTTTCTTCCAAAACACATGAAGATAGTTAACTGTTTATTCGAGAGAGGAATAGAGAAAATATTCTAGCAACAGAAACAGTGTGTCTTACTTGAACAAACCTCATTGTCTAGTTATATTGACAAATAAGTATTATTGCCGTCTCCATAGACATTCGAGTGTATTTTACAAACCTTATTTGGTATGTTGTGCTCAAAGTCATGTGTATTTGTATGTCAGAAATCATTTTTTGTTAGAAGAATTGTGATTAATAAGAAGTGCCGTGCACCTCTTTCTGTACCTCAGCGCACACCGTTAGATTAGAATTTTAGCAGTTGATGATGTGCGCTCTGAATGTGATGGTACACTTAAGGGAACAGACTGGGGCTGATCACAGCGGTGTGATATTATTTTTTATTTATTTATTTTTTTTCCTTTGGCTTTGTCCATTATTTCTCAGAGTTAACCACAGCCGTCAACTATTCCTGCATGTGTTTTAAACACAGCCAATGTCCGTTTAGCTGCAACCCAGTACTGGGAAACACACACACACACTCATGCACTTTGGCCTATTTAGTTTTTTTTAAAATTTACTTATAGTGCATGTCTTTGGGGAAAACCAGAGCACCCAGAGGAAACCCATGCAAACATGAACATGCAAATTCCACACAGAAATGCCAACTGACCCAGCCGGGGCTCAAACCAGAGACCTTCTTGCTGTAAAGCAGCAGTGCTAACCACTGAGTCACAGTGGATATATATATATATATATATATATATATATATATATATATATATATATATATATATATATATATATATATATATATACATATATATATATATATATATATACATATACATATATATATATATATATATATATATATATATATATATATATATATATATATATATATATATCACTGTGTGTATATATATCACTGTGTATATATATGAACATTTTCAGCAAAATTATTGAGCATAATGTAAAACACTAAAACAAAAATTCAAAGGCAAATCTCTCAGGCCACCTGTATTTTCACCAACCAAAGAATATTTCAAGATGGTTACTTTTATATTTTTCTGTAGCATGCAAGTTTGAAATATCAATTTACATTTCCAAACACTAATTTTGTCATTAATATTGTAAATATGCAGTGAGATTATTGTCTGCACAAACGAGTCTGACAACAGCCAGTGCTTCACACAGAGGTCTGACATGAGGAAGTCAGACGTGTGACCTCTGTCTGACTATAAGGAATAAATGTCATATTTAAATAAAGGAAACTAGAAATGTTGAAAATTAGCTTATTAACACATCCAAAAGCCTCTATATTCATGGGTCCACAGCATTGAAAATAGACTATATGACCCATCCGCACAAAACTACATGGTAAATTCAAGGGTTTGCATAGCTTTTACTCAACTGTAGCAATGAACCGGCATGCATTTGTGTGATTGAGGGTAAAAACAGGCCTAGAAAAACAAGGCTTTCTCAGCTGAGTGCAACTACGAGGCGTACTTTGGATGCAAAGCCTTTTGCTGTGATTTAATATTGTATCATTTTAGCCCGCAAACCGAGGTTTTTATTGAATTTGGGATAATTGAAGGGGTGTATTATGTGAAAGCCTCTCTCTCCAGCTGTTCTGAGTGCCAAGTAAAAGGCCAGGGCTCTCCAAGGGTTGAGGTCTGCCAGGACGCCCAAGGCCTCAGCTGGTTTGCGTTGTCCCAATGGCCCGGGGATGTTCAGTAAACAGAGTTCATTTTTCCTTGCTATCGTCACTCAGGACGGTAACCCCCCTCATTAAAAAAAATAGAAAAGAAAATTTGACATTCACACATTGGTGCTGGGCCTTTTCCCAGGGGTAGAGCGCGATCAATATGGTGGCCGTGCCTTTTGGCTGTACTCTGGTTGTGCTTTTCATGGCAGGAGAGCAACAATCCTGAAGGAGACCACCGCAGGGTGAAACCAACTCGGGCCACAAACGTGTGTTTGACGCACAAAAGTGCTGATTGTAAATCAGTTGGTGCATTTGATCTGTCCTCCTTTTTTATTCAATGGCAATACTTATTGAATGTTCAGATACATCTAAATATTATGTCATTATGGCTCAATATCCACTGATAAGAGCAACATAGGCTCATTCTGAAAACGTAGACCAATACACATTTCTGGAGATCGCAAATTATGTAGCCAAAAGCACTATGGCTGCATTTTGTCTTTAAAACAAACGCTAGGGGGTGGTGTGACGCTGTCCAGTGGCTCGTTGCGTATGTCGCAGGATTTAAGACGCAGAGCGAAGTTGGCCATGATGACGTGGTGCGAGCCAGGTGAACAATAGTTCCAAAAAGCAGGTAAAACAAAAACCGAAAAAAAAATGTGAATTGTGAAAAGTGAATAACAAGGTTAGAAAGTGGTAAAATCTGAAAACGTGGTACAAATCCGGCTTTCCTTTTTCCTTTTGGAGGGGTGTTCGGGGTCGAGTTTTCTGATTAACTGTCAAAAACCGGGTTAATACTGTAACTATAGGCTTACTGTGGTGTTAGTAACTGTACTATGAAGCGGGTTTCGGGCGGCCGCTGCAATCAGATACCACTGTATAACAAAGTTGGCGACCCAGGGGTGTCACAGATTGTACCAAAGGGCTGATGGCCGGGGGTTGGGGGGTGAAATTACGAGAAAAATGTGCAATTCAAATAATCACATTTTAGAAAAGGCGACGCAATGGCGCAGTAGGTAGTGCTGTCACCTCACAACAAAAAGGTCACTGGTGCAATCCCCGGCTGGGTCAGTTGGTGTTTCTGTGTTGAGTTTGCATGTTCTCCCTGCGTTCGCATGGGTTTCCTCCGGGTGCCCCGGTTTCCCCTACAGTACAAAGACATGCGGTACAGGTGAATTGGGTAAGCTAAATTGTCCGTAGTGTATGAGTGTGAATGAGTGTGTATGGATGTTTCCCAGAGATGGGTTGCAGCTGGAAGGTCATCCGTTGGTAAAACATATGCTGGATAAGTTAGCGGTTCATTCCGCTGTGGCGACCCCAGATTAATAAAGGGACTAAGCCAAAAAGAAAATGAATAACTGAACATTTTAGAAAATAAAATCATAAAAGTAAAATAAAAAATACCCAAATCTACAACTAAGATTCAAATCTATGACAAAAACTATACTGACATTAAAAAGTAAATAAAATAAAAAATAAAATAAAACTGAGAAAAGCAAACCAAATTACTAAAATTACATTATGTTCATTTTTTTTCACATTTTCTATTAACCTAAATACAAATAATACACATTTTGAGTTACATATTGTGTTTGCATCTGTAGAAAAACAGTGAGATGGAGAGATAACGGGTAAACTGATCTCTGCTAGACTGTTTGTTTGCTCTTCAGGCATTTTCCAGAGGGACTGCAGAGAGTCACATACAGAGAAAGACCTCGAGGGAAACACAAGGGTAAACAATCTGCACAAAGACAAAAGCATCGAGTCAGAACACAAGTCTGTCTGTTAGAGAGAAGCTTGACAGTCTGATTGACAATATCAATGATTAAGCCCCAAATACAGTATATATATATATATCTTTTTCTTTTTTTTATCAAGAAAAATTTCTATTTACAGTAGATCCAAACCTGAACAATTTTCTTTTTTGGTTGAAAACAAAAGGAATGGATGGTGATGCCCATGTCAAGACCCCTAGAAAGTGAAAGTGCAAGATCACTCGATTAGATCCAAGACCTATAAAAAGATTATGCCAACCTTACGAGGAAATTATGTCAAGCCTACAAGATTTGAAGAGATGATGCCAACCACAAGATGATTGGATAGATGATGCCACCCCTACGAGGATGGAAGAGATGGTTCCAACTCAATCAGAGTTGAAGAGATGATGCCAACCCTACAAGCATAGAAGAGATGATGCCAGCCCTACAAGGATTGAACAGATACCGACCATATGAGAACTTGAAGAAATGATACCAATCCTACAAGGTCTGAAGGGATGATTCCAACCCTATGAGGATTGAAGAGATGATGCCAACCCTCTGAGGATTAAAGAGATGATTACAACCCTACAAGGACTTTAAGACATTATGCTAACCCTGCAAGGATTGAAGAGATGATGCTAAGCCTGTGAGGAATAAAGAGGTGATTCCAACCCTATGAGGACTTGCAGAGATGATGCCAACCCTACACGGACTTGAAGAGATGATGCCAACTCTATGAGGATTAAAGAGATGATGCTAACTCTATGAGGATTAAAGAGATGATTCCAATGCTACAAGGACTTGAAGAGATGATTCCAACTCTATGATGATTAAAGAGATGATACCAATCCTACAAGGTATGAGGAGATGATACCAACCTTACAAGGACTTGAAATGATGATTTCAACCCTGCAAGGATTGAGGAGATAATGCCAGCCCCATGAGGACTTGAAGAGATGATGCCAACCCTATAAGGATTGAAAAGTTTATGCCAACCCTATGAGGATTAAAGGGATGATTACAGCCGCACAAGGACTTGAAGAGATGATGCCAACCATACGAGAACTTGAAGAGATGATACCAATCTTACAAGGTTTGAAGAGATGACACCAACCCTTTGTGGACTTGAAAAGATTATGTCAACCCTACAAGGATTGAGGAGATGATGCCAACCCTACGAAGACTTGAAGAGATGATGTCAACCCAACGAAGATTGAAGAGATGATTCCAACTCTACAAGGACTAAAAAGATGATGCCAACCCTTCAAGAACTTCAGGAACAACACAAACACTTGATGGCCTCCACAGTCACCAGATCCCAATACAATAGAGCAACTTTGGGATGTGGTGGAAAGGGAGATTCGCATCATGGATGTCCAGCTGACAAATCTGCAGCCACTGTGTGATGCTATCATGTCAATATGGACCAAAATCTCTGAGGAATATTTCCAGTACTTTGTTTAATCTATTCCACCAAGGATTAAGCCAGTTCTGAATGCAAAAGGGGATCCAAACAGGTACTAGTAAGGTGTACCTAATAAAGTGGCCGGTGAGTATAAATAATAATAATATATAACATAACTGTTTTGAATTACGAAGACACAAAACATGTCCTCATAAACCACCTCAACATTAGAAAGCCTAGGTCATACCTTTGTCATTATACAGATGTGTCTCCTTGTAAACCACACAAACAATGCACACACACTACTTTCCATTGCACATACTCACCCACACAAACACACCCACACACCCACACATACACACACACACACACACACACACACACACACACACACACACACACACACACACTAGTATGCATGTTAAATGGTTCAGGCCGAATTAACTGCAACAGAACAAGCCTCTAGCCACAATGCATGAGGCTGATTAGAATCCACTGTGCTTTATGTCTGAATCAAGTTACTACATAATACGACTGTGCCCTGAGAAGACGCATGTGGAGGTCTGGCTGAGCATTTGTGTGTCAACATGAGGGGATGTGAAACTTCATCAGCCCTGCCACATCACTGCAGGCAGTGGCATGTTTCATATCAGCAACCGTTGGAAAGAACTCAGCTTGACATTAATTAGCTTCTATTTCCCTACAGGATCAATAAAACAACTCGGTTCACCAATCAATTTTCAATGCGAGCAAGCAAGAGTGCATTTCTACAATGTCACAACCGCAGTCATGTAAATGGAAAATCCGATTGGATTTCATCTGTCACACATTCTGGAGGCATACTTTGAGGCTTTCCGAACATTTATGAAACTGAACTGCAATTGTCAAAAACAGACAATGGAATTACACACAAAAAATGATGTAAGTGTGAATCAAAGTGGAGGTCGCTGTGACACTGGCAACAACTGAGGTTGGAAAATATTACCACATCCATCTTTTAACAGTAAGCACACTTACGGATCGGTTCAATTGGAGAGCCAAGGTGTGAGTGGATAGACTCCAGAAGGTCATAATCATCAAAATCCAGCACAAACTCCTCAAAGTCCTCAAAGCCGTCCATTGTGAAGCTCTCCAAATGGGTCTCCTGATCTACATTATGTTCCTTTCCAAAATCTGAATCATCAGGACCACCACTCCTACCCGTATCATTCTCCTTCCCCACGTCTGTCATCTCCACACCTGGCACTTCCGGATCATCCAGGATGCCACCCTCTTCTGCGCCGCTATTTTGTATTTTGTGTGATCTTCCAATAACAAAAGTGAATCTCAAAACGATTGTCGTCTTCGATTAAGTAGATCCTGCAAACGCTATTAAGGGAAAGGACTATGAATGATGATGTCGGTCCGAGAAGACAATCTCTCAATTGGGCCTTCAAGAGTTTGTAAGATCCACCCAATAGGAAAAATGACACCTAGCCTCAGAGTTTCACGACAGATCTAAGAGATGCGTCCGTCTGTACGCAAGCAAACCGCGGGGAACACTGGAATTGGCTGATGATCCAGAGGAAATGTTGATACAACTGAACTACTTTTGAGGTCTCGCACTAATCTATTGGCTGTCTGTGTGCTTTCCATGACGTTGTTCGATTGATCCTGCCTGCTGTGCGAGGGACAGAAATGTGGTTTAGGATTTTCCTCTATCAGGTCCGGAGCTGGTTACACCACCCTGTCAGAAAGCACAGGTGAAAACATCCGTCCAAAACAACAGCAGTGCCGCTGAAGTGCTCAATATGGTGCCGCACATTACACAGCACTGTCTCCACATAAGCTGTCACCATGGAAACCACAGCTGCTTCCAGAACTCAGTTTTCAAGCAGTTTTACCTGCCTGGTTATGAGACAGTTACCATCCAGATGCGTCCGATAGCTTTTATAGCTGGATATTTACAAGATATTACGCATGTTAGGGGAACATTTTAATTCTCAAAACATTTGCCAAGGGAGATCTCAGTTGTGTTTAACAGTGAACTCATTTGTTTTGAAAAACAAGGAAAGTGTTATGTCTATGAATATGCAGGTGAAGTCAGAATTATTAGCCCCCCTAAATATTTTTCCCCTAATTTCTGTTTAACGGAAAGGTTTTTTTCAACATAATAGTTTTAATAACTAATTTCTAATAACTGATTTATTTTATCTTTGCTTGATGAAAGTAAACAATATTTTACCTGATATTTTTCAAGACATTTCTATACAGCTTAAGCTCAGAATGAATCTTAATTTCAGACATTTAAAGTGACATTTTAATTAGGTAAGTAAGGGTAATTATAAATCTTTGTATAATGATGGTTTGTTCTGTGGACAGTCAAAAAATATAGTTAGGGGCTAATAATTTTGACCTTAAAATGTTTTTTTTTTTTAGTAAATCAGCTTTCATTCTAGCCAAAATAAAACAAATAATACTTTCTCCAGAAGAAAAAATATTATAGGAAATACTGTGCAAAACTTCCTTGCTCTGTCAAACCTCATTTAGGAAATATTTGAAAAAGAAAGAAAAAAAAATAATCACAGGACTCCTAATAATCTTGACTTCAACTGTACCCAAAACCTAAACCAATCTTCATATTTACTATTAATAAACACAAGCAGTTAGTTAATGGCTTGTTAATGGAGTGAACTGTGACCTAAACTAAAGTGCTACCCTGAATTTAAACAGCAAATCAAAGTTTACAAGCCAATAGACACAGCAACCACAACACAATACAATTAAAAGAGCTAACAAAAGTTCACAGCACAACACAAACAGCAAATACAAGTTTACAACACAACAAAGTTCATTAACTTAGTTTCTTTTCGGCTTAGTCCCATTAATAACCGGGGTCGCCACAGCAGAATGAACCGCCAACTTATCCAGCATTTGTTTTACGCAGCGCATGCCCTTCCAACCCAGTACTGGGAAACATCCATACACACTCATTCACACTCATACACTACGGACAATTTAGCTTACCCAATTTACCTGTACCGCATGTCTTTGGACTGTAGGGGAAACCCATGTGAACACGGGGAGAACATGCAAACTCCACACTGAAATGTCAAGTGACCCAGCCGGGGCTCTAACCAGAGACCTTCTTGCAGTGAGGTGATTGTGCTACCTACTGTGCCACCGTGCTGCCCCAAAGCAACAAAATCAAGCCATAAACTACAAAAATGCTCCCAACCACTAGGAGGTAGCTGGTCAGTAGAAATGTATTTAATATGTTTTATTCTGACCAGTCTGGATGCTTTATTGTCACACAAGAGGAGACTGTGGGTGTAAGCTTTATTATTATTATTATTATTATTATTATTATTAATAATAGAAACAGGGAACACATACTGTAAAACATGCTATTGGAAATACTGTTATGTACTGTTTATGTAGATGCAAACAAAATAATATTATGCAACTGCAATAATATGCAATTGCCCATTTCTGCAGATTCCTTGTCAGGAAATGAGCATTTTTTCTTTATTGTGGATTGTTTTGTGTTGATTTCCTCCGGGTGCTCTAGCTTCCTTTACAGTCAAAAACAAATGCACTACAGGTAAATAAACTAAATCGTATGAACGTGTGTATGAATGAGTGTGTATGGGTGTTATCCAGTACTGGGTTGCGACTGGAAGGGCATACGCTGCGTAAAACATATGTGGAATAGTTTGCGGTTCATTCCACTGTGGTGACCTCTGAAATAGAGACTAAGCCAAAGGAAAATGAATGAATGATTGAATTTAATATAATCTATAAACATCAAAAATACCAAGGTCTGGTCTTGTGCTCTGAAAGTTTCCAAAACTGAGATAGTTTAAAGGAAAAACATCTACTCTCATCCAAAAACAAGCTCAAGGAGCTTCCTTTTTTGGTTAATATATTGACCAAAACATCAAAACAAAGAAATATTCACCAAGAGTGCCAGTATTAGAGTATATACTGTCACTGTGGCTGAAGCAAAACATGTGAATCTGTTAATTTTCTTCTAATATGTGTTGCTTGTTTGCTTGTTTGCTTGCTTGCTTGCTTGCTTGCTTACTTATTCCCAGGGCCATTTATATTGAAGTTGATATTTAGCCACACTATGTTGGTGTTTTGTAACATCTAATTTTTACGAGGTGTAGTGTGACACTATGGACAATTTAGCTTAGCCAATTCACCTATAGTGCATGTCTTTGGACTGTGGGATAAACTGAGCACCCGGAGGAAACCCACACCAACACAAGGAGAGCATGCAACCTCCATACAGTCAATGTCAACTGAGCCAGCCGGTTCTCAAATTACCGACCTTCTTGCTGTGAGGCGACAGCGCTACCCACTGAATAATTTTCCATTTATTATTTTCTTCAAGGGGTGGCACAGTGGCTCATTGGTTAGCACGATCGCCTCACAGCAAGATGGTCACTGGTTTAAGCCCCAGCTGGCTCAGTTGACATTTCTGTGTGGAGTTTGTATGTTCTCCCCGTGTTGGTGTGGGTTTCCTCTGGGTGCAACAGTTTCCCCCACAGTCCATAGATATGCACTATAGGTGAATTGGATAAACTAAATTGGCCGTAGTGTATGAGTTCATGTGTTAATGAGAGTGTATTGGTGTTTCCAGTAGGTTGTTGCTTTAAGGGTATCTGCTGCGTAGAACATATGCCAGAATAATTGACGGTTCATTCCACTGTGGCAACCCCTGTCTAAATAAGGAAAATGAATGAATGAATATTTAGTTCGATAAATAAAAATTACGTCTCATCCCATTTTAACAACAAACACGTAACACGCTGTATGAATGGCCTGTTCCAGCATGCCGGCCTCATTTGTAATGTGCTGCAGTCCAGCAGTCGATGTTTCCTTGTTTCTAAAAGCAGGAAGGGCTGCGGGCACATCTTTGGGAAGGATAATCAATTGGAACAGTGAAGTTAATTATAGCCGGAGGATTTTTATGCAGCCTCACCTAAAAGTTCATCTGCTGGACTCTGGTGCCTTCATTCATGCGGATGAGTCTGAACTCTTTAGCCATATTAGCTGTACAGTACGTCACGTAGAGTAAACAGAAGGCTCATTCATGAAATGAGCCCTTATCACTACGTCACATGGAAACATCTATGCTGCCTTTAAAATCTAGTCTAATGCAGGTTAAGGCTGGGAAAAACCAAGCTGATGGTTGGCCATTGGGCAACATGGGGCCATTGCTGACCATATGCAGGCTAGTTTGTTTAAAACACACACTGTAAAAAATATCCTTAAAATCTTATTTTTTGATTGTGTTTTTATTTTTCCTTGTTTATTTATGCTTTGAATCATATTATGAGACCTTGATCTTTCTTCAGACAACTTTTAACCTATAAATTTTTAATAATCCAAAAGGGATATATTTTCTGGGTTGGTGTTGTATACGGTACAAAAACCTTGTAATAAGCCATCTATCTGTCTGTCTGTCAGTCCATCTTTTCATAAACTAGAGGGTTAGCATTATAGATGAGCATTGTGGATCCAAATAATCTGGACACACTTCAAAACTAAAATTAATTAATCCATAAACTTCCTTTCCATGAAGATTGTCTGGCTCAGTGTCCAGTCATTTCTATCATGGCTTGTAAAATGACCACAGGACACACAGAGGAAGAGCTGAGAGGGCAACCAGAGCATGAGAGACTATTAAACCACAGCCCTCATGTCAGAAACATCTTTACAGCTCTGTTTCTGCAAAAACACATTCGTGAATCCTCCCAGATGCTGTTTTTTATCTTCAGTGAACATCAACAAACTCTGAAACCATTCTTGTACAATATAATGAAAATAATAATAATACTTATATGCAATTTCCACTAATAAGGTGCAAATCAGGGTTTTAACCTTAAAATATTTTAGAGAAATTTTCAATACAATAATCCATTGCCTATCAAATTTAGTTCAAACTAAATATTGCATTAAAGTAATAATATATTAAACTTCTCTAAAAAATTTCAAGTTAAAGAATCTATTTTTGACCTTAATCGTGGAAATGGCATGTAATAATATATATATTTTTCTCCTTTATATTGAAGTCTGGTTAACAAAGAGAAGAAAACACTGTTCATTTAATTACTTTAGGTAACATATCAGTGCTTTTACAGTCATAGCTAATAGTAGTAATAGTATTAATAGGATCATTATTACTGTATTACTAGTAATAATACAGCTAATAGTCAAACTGATCAAATTAAATATTTAAAAAATGCATTTCCTCAACTTTATTTAAATATTTTGTTATAATTGATTACCATGAATTATTAATTTCTCAATATATTTATAAATTAAGGTAAATATTAGATTTGTTTTGCTATTTTGCATTCATTTTGTTTCAGATTTGAAGATCAAAAACCAAAATCAAACAAAATTAGGGTACCGCATTTTTTTAAAGATTTAATTAAAAAAAATAAAATAAAGCACTGATTATATTAATTAAATAAACAGTTTTTATTTTCTTTGTTAACCAGACTGCAATATAATGGAGCACAAATAATATTCAAATATTATTAACAGAACAGAACAGAATAGTGCACTTGCTGCACTCCAACAAAATGGCAAGGTTTATAATCTAATTATTACATATTAAACCTCTTTAGCATTATTAAATGTAGATGCTGAATCACTGATATGTGTCGGCTTGCATTAAGTCACAGTTCTAAAGTTCAATTTTAAATGGTTTATCCTATTTTCAAAATCTGAGATGAACTATCTGCTGCTGCTTTCAATAGTATGGCAATAAATGTAAAAATCAAACTCACATTATTAGCAGTTAACACTGAATAAAGCACATGAGGTGTACCTAAGGGGATTGTTGTTCAACTGTGAGAAATAGAAGCCATTTCGAAAATATAAAGTTCAGGTGTTGGTTAGGATAAAAACTCCTTTTAGTATGGAATAAACTTCTTTTATTGCGTGCCCGTGGTTTTATATAGAAAAATGAGCCTTAAAATTGCCTTTAGGCTCTACAGTCAGGCACACTCACGTCAATCTGGCAATCTGGACTCTTTAGAAGAGGAGCCGAGTGAAAATGTGTTATGATCCAGAAGTGCCATACCTAGTTCAACCAATGTGTCTCAATCTTAAGCCGTCTTTCCACTCCACACGACATTTGGACACGACTGTCGGAATATACGCCCCCTTGTGGCAGTCGCACAGAATTTTCAGTTCTGGTGTGCACCATGAGAGAGAAGATGTTCTCGCAGTGTCCGAAATAAAGAAGTCCAAAAGCAAGAGCCAGTATTATCTGTGCGTTCACCATGATTGAATGAATGAATGAATACTAGAAACTCATAGACCACTAAAAAATATTGGAGGCAACATAAAATATATATTTTTATTACTTTATTACATACATTTATGAATAGAAATGTTTTTTTTTTATATAGACTTTTTTTGATTAAAAAATAACCAAAAAAGTATTATTTCTCATCTTTCGCACAAGGACCTGGTTAGACAACACTGCAATACATCACATCCTGTCAGCCGATCGCATACAGTCTAGTCGCAGGAGTTCAAATATTTCAAAGGATCCGAAGCTCAATCCGGATCCGAATTTTCTGCATACAAAGATGATCGGAACTCCATGCAGCTCCCGGACTTCTCTCTATTGGAAATGAATGACTTCCGGTCTGTTGCTTGTCGTTTGCAGTGGAAAGGAGGCCTTACATACTGCACCTTTAAAAACTGAATTCAAATACAGTTGAGATAATTTTTTAAGCCTTAATTTGGCCAGTTTTACTATTATCTGACTGTAAAAGAACTGACTTGTTACTTAAATAAATTTTTATTTATTTTTATTTTTTTCAGACTGAAAATTTTGTCTGAACAACTTTACTCAACATTTCTGTTAACTGATATTTCATAAAACCTACTAATATCATATCAGTTTCATCTTAAATAAAAGTTTATCTAACATGTTTTCCAACCAAAAAAAACATAGGATTTGACTTTATCATTCTTAAAAACAAAGTAATGGCGCGGCAGGGCATACTCTATTTGTGGAAAGCACCAATTCCACTCATGCAGGGGTTTATAATGCAGCAGTAGTATTCTTGGGCTGTCATACCCTATAATCAGCTGAGCTTACTTTATTAAGCATAATCATTAATGTAAAAACAACGGGAAGCACTCTGGAGCATGGCTAAGATCCAGTGACCCTGACCACATCTGAACATCCCCAAAGCTTGTTTACGACCGCTGGAAATGAAGAAAGGGGCAGGCAAAGAGCTGACCGTGGCTCTGCTCTCCACCAAAACACATTTATGAGTACGGACGTGAATATATCTCAGCGCCCCCAAACTTACTATTGAGCTTGCCAGTGCAGACCTCTGTATCCGCTAAACAAACACTCGCTGTCATCGCTCGCCGACTCCAGAGTGTGGTTTTAATGAGTGTTTGGACTTTGGCTTGTTAAGATCAAGTCAAAGCATCGGCCCGAGATTGGGTCACTAGTGTACTTCCAGTGACACGTGAAATCAAACAGGCCTATCTAATTTAGTTTGAGTTGCTGCACTGATTTCAATTAAGATCAAGCAACCGCAACAACATGCAAGTTGTCTGCTTTAATCCTTTTAATCATTATAGATACACACACACACACTTGTACAGCTATCCTTATGGGGACTTCCCATAGTCTAAAACAGGGGTGCTCAACCCTGCTCCTGGAGATCTACCTTCCAGCAGATTTCAGGTGCAACCCATATCAAACACACCTGCGTGTAATTATCAAGTGCAGTTCAGGTCCTATTTAAGTGGTTCAGGTGTGTTTGATCAGGGTTGGAGCTGAACTTTGCAGGAAGGTAGATCTCCAGGAACAGGGTTGAGCAGCCCTGGTCTAAAAGGTGGAGTATGTAAGTTTGACACCCATTGGTTCAACTAGGTATTGCACGCCTGGTTCACATGCAAGCACAGATTGCCAGATTGAGAACCAACATGACCAAGACTATCGAGCCTAAAGGCTGATTTAAATCATTAATATTTTCCATATTAAAAGGAGTTTTTGTTCTAACCAACACCTGGAATTTATATTTTAGCAATGGCTTCTATTTCTTGCTGCTAAACATCAGAATAAACTGACAAAGATCACCTCATGTGCTTTATTCAGTGTTAAATGTTAATAATGTGAGTTTGAATGCCATTTGACATTTAAAGCCATACTACTGAAAGCAGCAGCAAATAGTTTACCTGAGATAATCATAGTTTACATAAATACAATTGCACAGATAGTAATAGTTTACTATCATCTCAGAAAACATTGCAAGAATTAGATGCTTTGTTTCCAGTGAAGACTTGTTCATGGTTTTATCAGCAGCAGGGTGGATTACTGTAACGGGCTCCTTACGGGCCTTCCCAAAAAGACAGACAGAAAGTTATAGCTTATTCAGAACGCTGCGGTCAGGATTCCGACCAGAACCAGGAAATCAGAGCACATCACATCTGTCCTCAGGTCTTTACACTGGCTCCCAGTTACATTAAGAATAGATTTTAAAGTATTATTACTGGTCTATGAATCACTAAATGGCCTGGGACCTCAATACATCACAGATATGCTCGCTGAATACAAACCTAATAGATCACTCATATCTTTAGGATCATGTAAACTAGAAATTCCAAGAGTTTAGTCAAAGCAGGGTGAATCTGCTTTCAGCTACTGCACCCCTCGCTGCTGGAATCAGCTTCCAGAAATGATCAGATGTGCTCCAACATTAGGCACGAGACTGAAAGCGCATGCCTTAAAAATAAAATAAACCATTTGAAATTAAACATTATAACTGTGACTCAGTGCAAACCAACACATATCAGTAATTCAGCATGTACATTTAATAAAGAGGTTTCATTTGTATTAATTAGATTATACACCTTAACATTTCGTTGGAGTGCAGTGAGTGCACTATTCTGTTCTGTTCTGAAAGGCTGTATTCAAATGTCTGTCGTTTCTTCCGGTGCAAACAGCCCAATTGCTTATCACTGCAAATCTCGTCATGTTACAATGTAACCTGCTCGCTTAATGTTTACGTTCAGAATATTTATATTATTTCATATTTAATAACCACCTCATGTGAAACTCTGAATCTACTTCTCAATTCAGAGTCTGCTACTGTCCACCAAAGGTCGCATTTCGGTCACAAACACCTTCGTTTCTTGCTTTGGGAGCCTTCAGAACTGAATGATTCGCACCAAAGCAACCCCTGGTGCTGGAATGTAATTGGCTAAACTGCCATTGGGGGGGTGGAGGGAGGGGTTAAATGACTAAAACAAAGACAGACGTTTTGGCACATAACATTCATTTTAAATACAGAATATCTGACTTTTGCATTGTTTTTCAGATAAACAAGAATGTTCACCTAGTATGTTTCTTAAATATCTGCAAACAAATTATGGTATTTTTATGATTTAGAAGAGTGTAAAACTTACATACAGCACCTTTAAAGATTTTCGTACTGTACAGACTGTATATTCTATCCCCCTACCTTATCTATAAACCCAACCTCATTTTCTTTAGTTATTTTAATTTACACACATGACACTTAAAAGGCTGAAGATAAGTTTTAAATAATGACACTATAAATATGATCGTTTAAAAAATACTTGATTTTCACCTATGAAAGGTTTTATGCTCACCACATTGCATAAACATATATTAATTACTGCATATATGTTATAATATCTGAAAACCCTTAAAACAAAATATTGAAATAAATTAAGTAGGATACATCAAATTTGCAGTACAGACATTTGTCTCTCTGTTGCCATCTCTGTTAAAACCATAAATTGCAGGTTCCATGGGGAATTACTTTTTTACATGGTTTGTGCCTTCGCAGTGCTCCTCTGCTGATTTTATAATGTGTCAATCAAAAAAAAATAAATAAATAAATACAACATACTGCATCGCTAAGAAGAAACATCTCCACAAGGTCAAAATTTACTGGTATTCATATAATGTAGGGACATCGGTCCCCGCTATGTAAGGAATACAAGGAAAACAAATGCACAGACACACACTCTGAAAATTCAAATTGGAGATTGACCAGACTCTTTAGATATGGGATATAAAAAGACTACAGGACTTAACCAAAATGCTATTGTTTATAGTTCATTCATTAATTCATTTTCTTTTCGGCTTAAACCCTCTGGGGTCACCACTTATCCAGCATGTTTTACAAAGCGGATGCTCTTCCAGCTACAACCCATCACTTGGAAACATCCATACACACTCATTCACACACATACACCATGGACAATTTAGCGTACCCAATTTACGTGTATCACATATCTTTTGACTGTAGGGAAGACCGGAGCACCCGAAGGAAACCCACGTGAACACGGGTTAAACAAGCAAACTCCACACAGAAATGCCAACTGATCCAGCTGAGGCTCAAACCAGCGACCTTCTTGCTGTGAAGTGACAGTGCTAAGCCCTGAGCCACTGTGTCGCCTAAATACATGTTTCATTTATTTTTTATACATTTTTAATAAATCTCCATTTTTAGTCAATCAGATATCCTGATTTTATGTTGTGTATTGAAAAGTACAATTGCAAAAAAACAACAACAACAAAAAAAAACATGTTTTTTGGAAATGAATAAAACTTGTTTTTTGGTAAATTTATTATTATTAAATTCTAAGGAGGTGGTCATCCATTATAGCAAATAAACTCTTCATTTATTGTTATTATTTTATGTATCCAGTCTAAAGATAAATGTTTCAAGGAATAATACTAATTGTGTAAGTAATAATTACATTTTTGATTCAATTTACAGCAAATCTGATTTAAAAAATTAAATTGTAAAAATATCCCAGTGATTATCATATCTGTTGAGAGAATGCTAAAACTAAAGGCAGGTAAAAGTAAAGAGATGTCTTGTCAAAAATCAGTGAGTGTTAGCACGCTGTTATTTTCACATCTCCTTCAGAATTGGCTTTGCTTACTTTTCATGTCATCGAGGTCAGCGCTGGCGAGCATCTGCGCCTCCGCCTCGTCTGTAGGTACTTTCTGGTAGACCGCAGTCTCCATTGCAGTCATGCTGCCTATGCAGATGCGTTCGCGGAGGTCATAGCTGGTCCTCTGGGCTCCAGCCAGACGGTGGACAGGCTTCCTGCGAAACCAGCCGCGTGTTGTCATACTGGCAGCTTCTGGAGATGGGCTAAAGCTGTCAAACAAGAAACATACACTGTAAATATGTATGTATATATATATATATATATATATATATATATATATATATATATATATATATATATATATCAGCATCTGTAAATCAGCAGTTTATCTGTAAATCAGCAGTTTTTCATATTTTGTGATTTCTTTTAGTTTATTTATGCTTTTGAATTGAATTATGGGACCTTGATATTTCCTCCATTAAAATTTAGTTTTGTAGGAAAGTTCAAAAAAGTGACATTTATTTGCATAAAAGTTGTATTGGTGCTGAATTATGGCACAAAACCAGAAAATAAAATGGAAGTATTATTTCTGTAAATGTTTTTCATTGTTTATTTTTTTTCTAAAGTGTACACCTGAACATTGTGTTAAAATAAATAACTTTGAACTCATTTTGTGTTAGCGTTTATAGGATGACAAACAAATCCATTACTGATGAGGAATCGGATCTGAGAATCCTTGTAGCAAATTTATGTGTGTGTTGCTTCAAGAAAGCAACCATTCATTCCTGTTGGTTTTATTTTGATTTGTTTATATTAATTTATTCATCGTTTAATTATTTGATTTGATTATATGATCATTAGTCATTTATATAATAATATTTTAGCATTTTATTGATTATTAGTAGGGCCAGATGGAATCTGCGGACATTTTTTGCGGCTATTTCTGCATAGAATTGTGTAAAAAATCTGCGGATTATGCGGAATGATTTTAGGAGTATCATAACTAAAACCTTAATATATAACAATAAAGTATTACCTTTTAATTTAATTTTATTTGATGTTTACAGTGCAAATCCAATTAGATCCACTTTATTTAGTAAACAAAGCAAGTCTCTCATATAATCTCTCTACTAAAAGAATGAAAATATTACTTTACAAACTGTATAGTAAATAAATCATATGCATTATCATATTAGTCAATGTATTATTGAAATTAATTTTAAAACTGAATAAAAATAAATTTACACACATTTACACAAGTAAATAAACATAATCAATGACGGGCTAAAAATCTGCAGAAATCTGTGATTATTATTTTTCGTATAATTATTGCTGTATTATTATTTCATTTTTCCATATTGTTATAATCTCATGTCTCTGTGGATTCAAGTGTTTTCATGAGTAAGAGATAAGAGAATGTCTCAATTTTAAGGTCTTTATTGTCACTAGATAATTTTGTGATGCAGCAATTTTCCATTACTGTTGCTTGTGGTATAATAACACTTGTTGGATTTATCGTTGTTGGTCGAAGCTCTTTTTTTATCATCATTACTTCGCTCCTGCTTCTGCTCCTCTCTATCTATTTTCTGACAGGATCCGGTGTCCATAATTTCTTATAAAATCACAAGTTAAATTTCATTTGCAGTCTTTCTGTTGGGGGGAGGGTTATTTTTATTCTTTTGTAGAAAAAAAAATCATTTAAAGTTACCATGAATTGAAAATAAAGTACTGCAAATTGCATTAATCAAAATTAAATCTCCAGACTAATATACAGGAGTCACTAAATGTGAAGTTGTGTTTATATATCTAATGATATTTTATTTGTACATCAACCAAATGTGCTTACTGTATTTATGCTGCAAGAAGCTGGTTAGCCAGCAGAGGGCAATAACACACAACTTTTCCAATTCACTCTCAAGCAAAGTCATGTTTTCAGGCTATCACAAGTTGTTGTTCCATTGAACACACATCTGCTGTGAACTGACCATTAATCATTTTTATACAATCAAAATTTATATACAATCAAAAAAACACGTTATATATATATATATATATATATATATATATATATATATATATATATATATATATATATATATATATATATATATATATACAGTTGAACTTATTAGCCCCCCTGAATTGTAAGCCCCCCGTTTTATTTTTTTCTCTAATTTCTGTTTAACGGAGAGATCTTTTTAACAAATTTCTAAACATAAAAGTTTTACTAACTTATCTCTAAAAACGAATTCATTTTATCATTGCCATGATGACAGTAAACAATATTTGACTAGATATTTTTCAAGACACTTCTACACTGAAAAAACTGTTGCAAGCAATTTATTTGTGTTGAATTTAAACAAACAAATTAAATTTAATAAAGTTCAACTTAATTTGTTAGTTTAAATTCAGCCCAAATAAATTGTTTACAACCACTTAACGTGGTCAAAAAAAAATGAGTAAATCAAAGGAATCATCTTTGAATATTTTTTTTCAATGTATAAAGCTTAAAGTGACATTTAAAGGCTTAACTAAGTTATCTTGGTTTACTATACAGATTAGGGTAATTAGGCAAGTTATTGCACATCGATGGTTTGGTCTATCAAAAAAATATATAGCTTAAAGGGGGTAATAATTTTGTCCTTAAAATGGTGTTTAAAAATTTAAAAACTGCTTTTATTTTAGCCGAAATAAAACAAAAAAGACATCAGCATACAGTGCTCAGAATAATTGAATACACCCCGTTTTGACAATGAATATTTTTACCCATTTCTCAGCGAATGTGGGTAATATATTGGTGCATTAGAACAAAACAGATTTATTAGACAGATTTATTTATTAAAATGTTATTTTACTGACAGAACATCTTTAGAAATGGAAAGATAATACAATTAAATTCATATGGTTGCTTCTCTTGATTTTTGATATTTTTGAAAATTTTATTTAACATTTTCCCTAACATAAATTTGGGCTACTAATTTTTGAACCATTATTGCAAGTTATTTTGTTAGATTAACTCCAGATTTGGCTTCAGTACTGACTAATCTAATGTATGCACAAATGTAAAATTGTTATGCTTCCTATAGAAAATATACATTTAAATGAGAGATTTGTGAGAGGTGTACTTATATATGATGATCACTGTACACACATTTGCACACGTTCAATATTATAAGATATATTATAAAATATGGCCTTATATGTACACATATATATAACATGGCTAACATATTTGATTATATATGAACATATTTATAAAAAATGAAACAAACATTACTTCAATATTTCGACATATACTGTATGTTGCATATAAGACATATGTTTTATATATTGTAAATTTGTATATAAACTTGAATGTCATATATGTAATTTGCATATGAAGACTCTTACATCTTAAATCTTCTTTTAAAATGAACATTTATTTCAGCCTCCTTTGTTTATGTTCAATTATTTCACTTTAAATACATCAAAAAGACATTATTCTTTGCCATAAAAGAGAAATTACCAAACCTACACACAGGAGGCTGGGAAAAATACAGATTTTAGAAGAAAACCATCACTTATAATGCCATACAGTATATGGGACTTCAACTTTTTATTTCACATACACAACGGCCAATTTAGTTAAACCAATTCACCTATAGCACATGTCTCTGGACTGTGGGGGACACCGGAGCACCCGGAGGAAACCCACGCCAACATAGGGAGAACATGAAAACTCCAAACAGAAATGCCAACTGTTCCAGCCGGTCCAGACTCGAACCAGTGACCTTCTTGCTGTTAGGCAACAGTGCTAACCACTGAGCCACCGTGCCACCCACATTTTCTTTTACTATTTTTATTTTATGAAAGTAACTTTTTCATTTTCTTATTCAGTGTATGACAGAGTTCAGATGCAAAAGACTGATTCCAGTCTGACAATTTCTTCTAATATCAGTATTTTTCTCAGCCTCATGTGGGTAGGTCACCCGTGTTTTAAAGTAATCTTCCGCCACCCTCCCATTTTGTTATTTCCCCCTAAAAACTCCCGTAATTTCAGCTCCCTCCTTGGTCCTCAGCTTTTTGGTACAGTCTGTAACACCCAAGCGGCAACCTCCCGCTCTCCCTCAGGAAGCCAATATGGAAATAACTAAAACTGCAATTCATCCGAAATTCTGCTAGTCCTGGCCGCTCCTGGCTCCAAAATAGAGCAAATTTCAATTGAGCCCACTGTTAGAATGGCCAACTTTACAGCAGAAAAAAAGGTGTTTACAGCCTGGTACAAAAAATGATTTTGGTTAATACAGGTAATATTACCCTTCATGACAACTGTGAGGGGGGTGTTTTTTTTTTATAACTCATCCGTTTCCGTTATATTAAGTTATATTAACTCTGCATAATTAAGGACGTGGCCAATTGAGTGACAGCTAGGTCTCGTTAGTCGCCGTCACGTCACCTCAGCTGAATCCTGCAGATTAGCCACTGAACTCGGCATATTTATCATATTTCTGTGTTGTTTTATGTGGCTTTACACAGTCAACTGCCTTTTGGACTTGTCTCCTACATTTATTAGATGGCATGGCATGCTGAGTGCACTTAATTGTGCACACAAACCATTCACGTGGCCTCCGTTTCCCATGTGAGTAAAGTTATATACTTATATACTATCTCTTTAAATGTATTTGTTTTATTTAAGATCATTTATCGTTTATATTTATATTTAGAGCTGTAAGGCACTTCAAAATCTGTCAGATTGATTAGCTGTAGGCTCTAGAACAGTCATCTGAAGCGTTGTCATACAGTGTTATGCTGGATTTCATCAATAGTCTTACATTTACTAACACAGACTATATCTGAAGTGTTTGGAAGTAATTCGCGTTTTCCTCCTGTTGAAAAACGTCAACTCAGTGTGTTACAGCAGTGTTTTTAGTCTAAAGTCTAAACACTTATAGTGTTTACACTGATATAGTGTACAACCAAGCACAAGTGGTCAGAATACAAACGAGTAATAAAGTATTAAGCTTTCTCCCAAAGTAAAGTGTGTCTGAACCAGGTCCAAGCTAAATGCCAGCAGGTGTCTGTAGCTCCGCTCACTCTCCGCCTCTTTGCCCTTGTTTGGTATCCCGCCGTGGGTGTGATGACGCACGAACAAAATGGCGACGGTTGGCCGCGCCTACTTGTGGCTTCTTTTGCGCTCTTTAGAAACCTATGGGTGACGTCACGGATACTACGTCCATATATTTTACAGTCTATGGTAATACCCCCAGGTCTCCGACTTTGGTCACCCGGATTTTCAGAGACAAATGTTGGCAAGGTATACATATAGGTCTTTTCACTTGTGTACCAAATATGATACGTACAGCTTTACAAAGTGAAATAATTGAACATAAACATTTATTTAGACTTATTTAGAACATATTATTTATTTAGACTTGTGGTACCATAAAACTTTTTTAAAAAATTACCTATTTATAAACAGCCAAATCTGAAAATGTTAGATGTCTCTGTGGGTTTATGCTGCAAATGAAATCTCCCTACAGGAACATATAAAGTTAACGAACTAACTAACTAACTAACTAACTAACTAACTAACTAACTCAGCATGCATTTGCGTTTTCAGATGCTCCTTGTGTAGATCTGTCTGCTAATATTAGTCAAATACCTGTTGGAGATGTCTTTGTGCTCTCCTCCATCGGGTGGTTGTTGTGTTTCCTCCTTCTCCTCCATGCTAGCAGGGCTGGGTAGCGTCTCCTCGCTGCTCGCGGGTCTCTCACTCTCCATATGGAAGCTGCTGAGAGGGAGATCAGCCGCCAGATCCTCCTCACTTCCCAAACTGAGCTGTGAGATCACAACACCTGTCAGCATGTCTCCATTATCCCATCCCATTACTCAAGCTGTTATTCCAACATATCTAGTGAAGAAGAAACTGCACTTTAAGCATTTACTGAATACAACATATGTTTCCCTTTAATGTAGTGCATTAGTGACCATGCACTTCTCCAGCAGCACTGTTTCTGGAAGTATTTGTCATGTTCATTTATACCATATAGGCACTGTTTTTTTCAAAAGCTGCATTAAGAATTGTCTCTATAGAATCATCTATAAGCAATATCACCACATGAGCTCAGGACCACTTTGGCAGACCTTTGTCAAGTACCACAATATGTTGTTACATCCACAAATGCCAGATAAAACTGTACTATGCCAAAAGGAAGCCATATGTTAACAGTGTCCAAAATCGCTGTCAACCTAACTTTGCTAGGAGGCATCTGGAATGGACCATCACACAGTGGAAACTTGTACTGTAGTCAGATGAATCAGTATTTCAGGTATTTTTGAGGAGAAATGGATGCTGTATGCTCCAGACCAAAGAAGAAAAGGATCATCCAGACTCCAACAAGTCAAAAAGCCGGGGTCTGTCGTGGAATGGGTTGTGTCAGTGCACTTGGCAAAGGTAACTTGCACTTCTTTAATGGCAGTGTGCACTTTCTGCCCTAAACAGTAGTATGATATTTTCTTTCAGGTTACCTGTGGCAGCTCTTCAGATGGCTCAGTAGGTGTGGCTGCTTGACACTGCCCCTCGATTTCAGACTCCGCCTCCTCCTCATCCACTTCATGAATAGTGGGTGTGACATCTGACGGAGGCATAGACGTCTTCTTTTTCTTCCTCTTTCTCTTCCGCCGGCGGTCCATACTGAGCACCCTTTTTCGGAAACGCTGCGGTGGAAGATGTGTGGACAGGGGGTGGTGGGTATGGTGGAAGGTGTGCCGGTGATCTGAGAAAACAAAGACAGGTTAAAATCAGCATGATGTTAATGTACTTCCAACTGAAATGGAGTATTGAATATTGAGTAGGGGGCGGAGCTTTCTTTTTGTACAACATTACCTAATTGCAAGCTAATGACAAGAGAGGCGTGGTTAATAATAGTGTGGCTGAAGCCTTCAAACTGACATCATCATAGATGGATCGCCCATCCAAACACAGAAGAAAACGGTCAGACTTTGATTGAATATTACCAAAACAAACAAATTTATTGTTCACCTAAAGAATAACAATGTGCGCTATCAAAAGGAACACTGTAAATTTTAATTTCACACAAACTTCAAATAACAGATAACATTGAGAATGCTACTAGAGACTAGTACAGCAATGTAGGCAATCGACTAGCTTTGACAAATGGCCAATTATATAGTTGAGTATCATTATACAAACATATTTGCTCAGAGAATGCCACCACCGATGTTCAGAGCATCAATCAGAAACAGGTATCGCAGATCGCTGTGTAACAAGCAGTGACAAGATCTTTAAAAAGGTCACAGATCATTAAACCGCCATAGTAACACCATCTTCAATGTTATCATTAAATGGTACCTTTCATTTGAACACTTCTGTTGCCAGGTATCTCTGATTTTAAAGACTTAAAGGCCGGCTCACACTGGTGCATATAATGATAAACTAAAGCACTGGATTTGGGGATGATTAAAGCATTTGTTAAAAAAGGTTGTGAACTGATACATCAAAATGTCCTTTTATTGCTCTTTTTATTCAATCATTCTACTATTGTGGGTACATTTAGCTTCTACATGATGTGTCTTCTACTATCTTTCAATAGCGACATGGAAACAGTTTCAGATGATAAAACTAATTAGATCAACCTACCACTAAAAATGACAATGTTTACATATGTATTTAGGAACATTTTGTCTTAAAAAATGTACTTAAAGACTCTTACTATACTGTAGGTTATCTTCTATTTTTGGTTGTCTCACACATTCAGCTTCATTCATTCATTTTCTTTTTTTGGCTTAGTCTCTTTATTAATGGAATGAACAGCCAACTCATCCAGCATATGTTTTACGCAGAAGATGCCCTTTCAGCTGCAACCCATCACTGGGAAACACCCATACACACTCATTCACACACATACACTGTGGACAAGTTAGCTTACCCAATTTACCTGTACCACATGTCTTTGGACTGTGGGGGAAACCGGAGCATTCAGCAATCCACATTCAGCTTTAATTGTTATTAAATAATAAAGTGTAATTGCTTTTATAATTTTTTGTGTGTGCCTATTAAGTTTCTGTATTATTTGTAATTTCAAAATGAACACACACGTCGGCCACTTTATTAGGTACACCTTACTAGTACCAGGTTGGACTGCACTTTTACCTTCAGAACTGCCTTAATCCTTCATGGCATAGATTCAACAAGGTACTGGAAATGTTCCTCTGGGAGTTTGGTCCTTACTGACATGATAGCATCATTCAGATGCTGCAAATGTGTCGGCTGCGCATCCATGTTGCGAATCTCCCATTCCACCACAATCCCAAAGGTGCTCTATTGGATTGAGATCTGGTGACTGTGGAGGCCATTTGAGTGCAGTGAATTCATTGGCATGTTCAAGAAACCAGTCTGAGAAGATTGGTGCTTTATGACATGGCAGTTTGTCCTGCTAGAAGTAGTCATCAGAAGATGGGTACACTGTGGTCATAAAGGGATGGACATGGTCAGCAACAATATTCAGGTAGGCTGTGATGTTGACATGATGCTCAATTGGTACTAATGGGCCCAAAATGTGCCAAGAAAATATCCCCCACACTGTTACACCACTACCAGGCAGGATGGATCCATGCTTTCATGTTGTTGACACTAAATCTTGACCCTACCATCCGAATGTCGCAGCAGAAAGCGAGAGTCATCATACGAGGCAACATTTTTTCCAATCTTCTATTGTCCAATTTTGGTGAGCCTGTGTGAATTGTAGCCTTGATTTCCTGTACTTAGCTGACAGGAGTGCCACCCGGTGTGGTCTTCTGCTGCTGTAGCCCATCCGCCTCGAGGTTGGACATGCGTGTTCATAGATGCTCTTCTACAGACCTCAGTTGTAACGAGTAGTTATTTAATTTACTGTTGCATTTCTATCAGCTCAATCCACTCTGGTCATTCTTCTCTGACCTCTGGTATCAACAAGGCATTTGCGCCCAAAGAACTGCCACTCTCTGGATATTTTCTCTTTGTTGGACCTTTCTCTGTACACCCTAAAGATGGTTGTGCCTGAAATCCCAGTAGATCAGCAGTTTCTTAAATACTCAGACCAGTCCGTCTGGCACCAACAACCAAGACACGTTCAAAGTCCCTTAAATCACCTTTCTTCCCCATTCTGATGCTTGGTTTGAACTGCAGCAGATCGTCTTGACTACATGCATAAATGCATTGAGCTGCTGCCATAGGATTGACTGATTAGAAATTTAAGATATTATTATTCTCATTATCCTTAACTAAATATAATTTAAAGTTAGATGAAATTACATTTGCAATGATTTGTTGTTAAAACCAGGTCAAAATAAATAGTTGGAATAAGAATAATATTTTTAAAACTGTCCAGGCCCTTTTAATAGCCTATAGTACCTATTTAATACAACATATTACAAATACAACTTTCTAACTTTACTCCAAGAATGTACTTTAAACTACTACTTTTAAACTACTTATTTAATATAAGTTGAACCAGCACAATACTTCAGTTTTTTGGGGAAAAAATGAAGGTTAAGCTCTCTCGGCCTCTGTATTAAATATTATGCTTAATTCAATTTTGAAATTTAAAAATTGGGAGTTACAAACCAAAATAATCCAAAAACATCAATATTTAGCAAATTTGTGGTTGTAGATTGAGCAATGCAGCCGCGAATGTGTAATTTGTCCTGTGCATCAGCTCTGTTCATGATGCCTCACGGCTCTGCTGTGAATGAATCACAGACTAGTTTACACCTCCCACCGCTGTCGCTACATGTACATGGAAATGCAGGCCTCGATTTAACAGGGTCTGGAAAGTGACTGGCACAAACGCAGCTCCACAGGAGTCCAGAGAATGTGAGACAGCCATTAAAAAGTCCTCTCTGTACTTCTAAAGCTCCTAATCTGGAACAAAGAATCTGAATCTTATAGCAGTCTGACACTCTGACGGTTTTAATCTAAAAATCCTTTTAAAATAACGATGTGTTAATTGACTGATCTTTGACCTCATTTACACCTTATATTACATCTGTCTGTAGTAAGCACTGAATGCAGTTCTAAGTAGTCTAAAAATATGTGAAAACTAATGTGATATTTTATATATATATATATATATATATATATATATATATATATATATATATATATATATATATATATATATATATATATATATATATATATATATATATATATATATATATATATATGTGTGTGTGTGTGTGTACACAGTTGAAGTCAGAATTATAAGTCAGAATTATTAGCCCCCTTATTTTTTTTTCCAATTTCTGTTTAAAAGAGAGCAGATTTTTTTCCAACACATTTCTTAACATAATAGTTTTAATAACTCATGCATTAACTGATAACTGATAACTAATAACTGATTTATTTTAGCTTTGCCATGATGACAGTAAATAATATTTGACTAGATATTTTTCAAGACACTTTTATACAGTGTGTGTGTGTATGTATTTATTTATGTATGAATGCACATATATATATATATATATATATATATATATATATATATATATATATATATATATATATATATATATATATATATATATATATATATATATAGTTCTTAATATAGTTCTTAAACTGGGGCAGGTTCATTCCTGAAAAATACAGTAAACATGGACTTAATCATAATGGTTATCCTTATAATGTCTGATTTTTTTTAATAGGCTTTTATTTTTATATTTTTAGTTATCATTTTAATTGTAGTTGTGTTTATGCATTTGTAATTTTATACTTGAATTAAGCTTAACTTAGTTTTAGCTTAATTCATTTTAGCACCTACATGTATTAATATTGTAGTTACAGTGTTTTAACTTTTTCAGACATTTCTGTTAAAGTGTTTCGACTATGTTATTAGCATTTGCATTTTTTTTCAGCTTTCTTTAAATTGTTTAAATGTTACGTGACAAACAAATTCTGTTTGACTTTTATGCAATCTTTTTTTTCAAATTTCAATAAAAAAACTGTAATAGTTTCACTTTTAGAGGCGGAACGGTGGTGCAGTAAGTAGTGCTGTTGCCTCACAGCAGGAAGGTTACTGGTTCGAGCCTCTGCTGGGTCAGTTGGCGTTTCTGTGTGGAGTTTGCATGTTCTCCCTGTGTTCGCATGGGTTTCCTCCGGGTGCACTGGTTTCCCCCACAATCCAAAGACATGATGTTCAGGTGAATTAGGTAGGCTAAATTGTCCGCAGTGCATGAGTGTGAATGAGTGTGAATGGGTGTTTCTCAGAGATAGGTTGCAGCTGGAAGGGCATCCGCTGTATAAAACATATCCTGGATAAGTTGGCGGTTTATTCTGCTTTGGCGACCCCAGATTAATAAAAAGACTAAGCCAAAAAGAAAATGAATGAATGAATGAGTTTCACTTCTAAATGAAGTTAACAGTTATAATGTGATCATATAAATGTTTTGATCCTTACCGTACGTTCACACCGAAAGCGGCGAGAGCGTCCAAGGTCGCTCTGGCCGCCCTGGCGACAACGCTGTCTGCCTTCAGCTCCGGCGGCGAGAGCGTCAAAACTCGCTACATTGATCTCATATTTAAAGGAGCCGTTGCAGCACATCAGTTACATTCCTGCATAAGACATGTTTTTAGCGTGAAAATGTTGCGCACTTCTTATCAAATTCATACAACAATGGAAGATCAAGTTGCGTGTGGTGTTGTTTGCTCTATTTATCCAATATGTGTCCATATGTCTGAAATATCCTGAAGCAGCAGTACTGTTTTGTACTGTCACATCGCGTGAGATTCCCGCTTTTTAAAGATAAATTTATATTACATTAATGAACATCAGTAACTTGCCAGTAACTTATTTAATGTATGTTCCTGTAAGAAAACATTTTAAATAATTGGAAATCCGGCGACCGCAATAATCAAACCCTTGGGAACAACTGTGGTCGGAACCAAAGTTCACAGGTCTGTGTTCCCTGAACTGCTATCAAGCGGTGGACGTCTTCATTCTGATTGCTTGCCGCCGAACCGCGTCATAGCTCATTACCATAAAGTTGACTTCATTTCAACTCTCCTCGACGCTCACGCCGGAAGACGCGCCGCACTGCTCCTCGCAGCTTATCGTCGCCTATCGCCGCCGGCTCTCATTGAAAATGAATGACTTCCGGCTACTTTGACGCTCTCGCCGCTTTCGGTGTGAACGTACGGTTAGTCAATCGAAAAAAATATTTCCAAAAATGTTGACAAATAAAATAAAACAAAATAAAATAGTGTTTAAATATTACTTAAACTGAAACAGCATTTGGTCCAGACAATGAAAATAAAACATGATGGAAATACTGTGAAAAATATTCTTGCTCTATTAAACATCTTGGAAAATGTTTGATAAAGAATCTAAATTTCACAGGAGGGTTAATAATTTTACTTTCTACTGTTTGTGATGGTTTTTGCCAAACCAACATTGCATGAAGGTTTGACACCAAGATATTAGTTAAAACAGAAAGCACATTTACTGCAGTATTGTTGAGTTATACACCAAGCAGTACTCACACTCAAAATCTTTCTCATTGTAACTGCGGCCCATTTTGTCTGCGCCATTGACGGCAGACTCAGTAATGATGTCCCCGAACCTCTCCACAGACAAGGCCTTCTCCCATTCCTCATCTTCCTGTCCTGCTGTGGAGTCCTTCTCTTCCTCTGTCAAAACCTGCAAACGAGATCAATTGAAACCACACAGTAAGCACCAGATGTTCCACATGCTGAAATACATTTTGCGAAAGTGAAGGAAATAAACTTGAAGCCAAAAGATGTCTTCTGGCACGCTCTGAGGAGTTTAAGCAGTTACGGACAGATGTTTTATGTTCTCCCAGCTTGAGCTACAACCACACATCCATTACAGCTCAAGCAGTGCACCGCAATTACGGACACGTTATTGCCCATTTCTCATTATTTGTAGCCCACTGAGGAACAGGGCATCACTCGAGCTTCTACACTGCCATTAGTTCACTTTACT
This sequence comes from Danio rerio, assembly GCF_052040795.2. Lineage (NCBI taxonomy): Eukaryota > Metazoa > Chordata > Actinopteri > Cypriniformes > Danionidae > Danio > Danio rerio. The sequence continues at coordinate 48,536,018 of NC_141029.1, read as the reverse complement.
TATAAAAAGTGAGTAAACTAGTTGCTTTTAAAGCGATTAGAGGAAAGTGGGGAGGAAAATAACTTGGGATGAAAGTAACAAAGCAATTTTCTCGAAGCCCTGACAACATTTGCTTTCCAGGCTCTAACAGCCTATTCCAACCCAAGCTCATTCTGGAAACGTAGCCCCGCGGACGTTTCTGGAGACCGCCATTTACGTGGCCGGAGGTACATAAGGCCGCGTTTAGCGTTTTTCGAGCGAACGCTGCGGGGCGGTGTGGCGCCGCTCCGCCCCTCGTCTTCGTGCTCGCCGGCCAACAGCTCGCTTCCAAGGAGGGCTTTCCCGATGCAACCAGTTTGTCCGCTTAGCTCACAGCGTTGCGTCGGCGGAGCGGAGGCCCCGGAGGAGGAGGAGCCGACCGCGGGGACGACGACCGGGATCGAGTCCGGGGAACAGCGGTTCCAGAAATCAGGTAAGAAGAAAAACGGAACCCGAAAAATAAGGGCAAGAACGCAGCAGGATCCGCGGTCGAAATCGAAGACGAGGGCTTTTGATTTTTTTTTTTTTCTAGATGGCTTTTGCAAACCGTCGCTCGGGTTTAGGGAAGGAGGAGGAGGAGGAGGAAGAGGAGGGCGGCCGAGTCGGCCGATCCGGCGGCTTTTCACACGAGAACGGCGCGGGCGGATCCGCAAAAACAAAAACCGCTCGAATACGTACCTCCCGGGACGTAAATCGCGGTCCGCAGAAACATCCGCGGGGCTACGTTTCCACAATGAGCCCGGGTTGGCCTATTCAGCATGCAAGTGTCATATCCCTTCTTTGTCTGTCTTTTTTGTGTTGTCGTCTTTCTATGTATCTATGTTTGTGTTGTGTCTGAACACATGACTCAGCCTGTGTTTGTGTTCACCATGTGCTCCTCCATTAGTCCCTACTTGTTTTCAGCTGCCACACGCCTTTTTTAGCCCTCGTCTAGTCCTCATTGGTCTCGGTGTTTACACCTGGTCCTCATGTTCTTCCCTCCCTTTATAATGTGCTCTCTTCCCTCAAGTCGGTTCATTGTTACCTGTTACATGTTGCTTGACCGTGCTCATTTATCTGTGCTGTTGTTTCCCTGCCTACTGTGAGTTCCTGGCCACTGGTGTACTGTCGGGCTGCTAGTGGCGAGACCACCACTCTTTAGGATCATTGGTCAGCAGTGCCTCCAAGTCCTTTACCACCTCTTACCTGGCTTGAGCATCCCAGCTCCGTCTCCTGTTCTCCTGGTGTTCTGTGGCTGCTGATTGCTCCATTCCGAACTCTGCATTATCTCCTCGGTCTGTCTGCCCATTCCAAGATTCCACAGCGCTACCATATCCATCACCGTTGGACTGTTTCACCTCACCACTACCTCATATACAGTATTGTCAATAAACACCATCTGTACTCATTCTGCATTTGGGTCCTCCTTCCTCTAACCGTGACAGCAACCCTTGATGGAGCCATGGTAAGGTCCAAATTTCACTTTGTACGCGCATGAAGTAAAGCAAAGTATTGTAGCAGTTCTTTTTTTTTTTTCATGTTACAAGTTGTGTTTCTCTTTTCTTGCATCACAGTAATGATCAATCTACATGTTATTTCAATAACACATTCTTAAGATTGCAATATGTGAGTTTTTCAGTTTGAAATTAAACCAGGTTTAAATGGCAAGAAATTCATTGAGAGAATGTCCAACAAATACATAAGTTACTGTAAAAGTTTTAAAATGACCCACAATTCAGTGCATATTACAGCACTGATATAGCACTGATATATTATATATTACTGGGCGTTTTGTGGTAAATTACTGTAAAAATTGCAGCAAAGTCTAATGGTGTGTTCACACCAGACACAGATGAAGCAGTGCTCGAAATTGGGACAGTTTTGGTGGCAATCTTTTTTAATCTATGCTACCTCAAAATATTTTTGGGAGCATTTGTGCGAGTGCATAAAACTGATTTTGTGTTTTCACAGCAAAAAGTTCACCACATGCACGGAATTAGGAGGCATAAAGCATCTTTGCACCTAAAAACAGCAAATGCAGTGCTCATGTATGGTTTAAAACAGTTGACATGTCATCTTGCTGCAGTAAACAAAGCCTACAATGATTGCCCCACCTCCAAGCTCTTCTTATTGGCCCACTGCGCTAGAACAGAATGCGAATGGATTGGTTAACATCAGCTGTCAATTACTCAGTTCCGATGACAGGGAGCTACAGCCGCGAAAATGTAAAGGTCTGGATCCGAGAGAATGAAAACAACACTGACAGATTTAGTTTTAGAAACCACCTAAAGTTACAAATAATGGCACATCTGATTAGTGATCATGTAATAAATGCCAATCAAGCATTTCACTTTTCGAAGAGTGGATAAAAGTCTTCCAGTGTTTAAAGTCCGCTATGAAAATGACTAAAGCATTTACCGTAAAAGCCGGTTTGACAGAGTTTTTATGTAACCTACACATGTAATTTCATGTAATCTACACATTTTAAGCATGAGATGTTCTATTTAAGCCTTCATTTAATCATCACAATGCACATTAACCATCCCTAAAGAACATGCATTAGATGAAACTAATATTGCAGCTCATGAAAAGACAGTTATTGCTATTAAGATGACGTATGCAAATAATAAGTTATATGTCAATATCATCTGTGCAATATTAGACACCATTCATGACAACAGCACAGTTATTATTGTTAATTCAGTTCATCTCATTCACGTCAAGCAGTTAGTGCAGAGCAAGTGAGCGCATACAGATTTTTGTTTATTTGTTAGTTGTGAATAAACTGTTATATATGTTATAATATATAATAGAATCTGTTAATATAAAACGTGTAGTAATGGTGCTCATATTTTTTGATGAGTGCGACTAAATTTTGTCTGGTGTGCCTAAATTTTTGAAGTTAGGAGCACCGGTGCTACCAAAAAAAAAGGTTAATTTCGAGCCCTGTGAAGCGTCAAGCATGAGTGATTTGCAGGTTAAGTCAATGCAAAGATGCAAATAGATATAGCTATAATAGATATAGTGAATAGATTTTTAGCCGCTTAACGCAAGTTTTGCTCAAGTTGGAAAAGTCTGAACTTCAGCAGACATTCGTGCCAGGTTAACCAATCAGGAGCTTTCTCTTGTAGGGGCGTGATTATGACGTAGTGCCTGTTGTTGGTGTTCCTAGAGGAAATCCTCTTGCCGACACCGGACAACAGGTAATCAACTGGGCTCGGCTAGGTCTGAAGTACCGCTGAAAGCCTCCATCCTCAATCCTCCAGGTATAGTTTACCTGGAAGGTATACCTGGAGGAGTTGATGAACTCAAAGAGCTGGGTGCATCTCTAAAAGGATCTAGTAGACTCAGACACAGCGCTAAATAAAGCTATGCTCTTTTTCAGCCTTCCTAAAGCACATAAACACAGCTACTCTCTCAATAAAATCTATGTTAGCCATTTAGCAAAGAAGCTAGAGTCACCAAGAAGTCAGAAGCCCTGCCCATACCTTGAATCCGCATCTATTGTTTAGTGAATTTGAACCACAAATTAAGTGAATTTGACGCATCAATGAAGCGAGTAAACTCAAAATGTTCAAGCCTCTATTTAAACGTGAATATTGTGATTTATTATAAGTAATACTCATTTTGATTCTGGAAGGACCTGTTATATTTAGATGCTCATGTGGCCCCGCCCACAGCTCCACCTGTGGGAGACATCTAACATTGAGTAAAAAGACAGCTTTGAAAAGTAAGGCTGGGATAAAACACACTGACAGCCTACAAGACTCGCAGATCAGTCAGAGTAAATGTCATGAAGGCAGCAGGAGGCCCGACAGAAGCCCTGCTGCACCTCAATCTAAATCCACAACACCTCTGTCATGTACAACATTCACCAAACAACAACCTGGAACTCACAGGAGACTAGGTAATAGCAATCCACAACTGTCCAATCTACTCCCAATGGACAAAGTCAAGCCACACCTACACAATCTGTTTCACGTTTTCTTCAAAGGAACTCTTCTCTTTTGAAATTACATTGCCTGCTAAGACTGACATTTTGTACCTTATTTTAAACCCATTTCATGATGTCGTTACTTCTTCTGCAAAACAAGCATGTGCAAACGTCACACTTTTGCATAATTATCCAGAGAAAAAGGGGCAAATTCTGCAAAACTGAAACGAGATGGTCGAACGAGGCTCTAATTAAAGGAAACAAAGTCTTCTTTGTTGATCGTGTCCCTCGGCTTTGCGTAAATTAATGAGGACAACATTTCATTAAGCTCTCCATGTCTGCACGCTGTGTGCCGCTCTTTTATCAGCGCTGAAGTGCTGACTTTAATGAAGACACTGACCTGTGAAGTCAAATGATAAACGGCTCACTCTGACAATAACGCTGGACTTGGAAATGAGCCAGTGTGGGAAGGAGACAGAGAGGACGCTGGAAAAAAAAGCCCTATGTGCTGAATCACACAATATCTGCCCTTTTCCGCTTCTTAAAGATCTCTACAGATGAGCTTTCTCTATGTGAAGCAGGAGATTTTTAAAAAAGCACATTTTCATTCCTAATTTTACCCTTTTTTACCTAATTTGTCTTTAATCAGGATTTTATAGTGTTTTACTGTCATGCTGTACAATAAAAATCATTGTTTTACAGTAATGAGACCCTTCTTATTACACGATGGATACTTTTCACAAGGCTGTTGTGAAGTGTTTAACGGTCATCAGCATCTTAAACCCTTAAACGGTTTTAATTATAAAAAATTCCAATAAAAAAATAATAAAATAAACATTTATACAGTGCATCTGGAAAGTATTCATAGCGCTTTACTTTTTACACATTTTTTTTGTTACAGCCTTTTTCCAAAATGGATTAAATTAATTGATTTCCTCAAAAATTTACACACAATACCCTATAATGACAATGTGAAAAAAGATTTTTTGTCTATATAATGTCCCAGGGTTGCCAGTGCATGTCAAAGCACAAGCCAAGCATGAAGACAAAGGAATTGTCTGTAGATCTCCAAGAAAGGAATATCTGAAGGTACAAGCCTGGGGGAAGTTACAGAAATTTTTCTGCTGCTCTGAAAGTTCCAATTAGCACAGTGGCCTCCATTATCCGTAAGTGGAAGATGTTTGGACACCAGGACTCTTCCGGCCATCTGAGCTGAGTGGTGAGGGAGGTGATCAATAACCCGATGGTCACTCTGACTGAACTTCAGCGTTTTTCTGTGGAGAGAGGAGAACCTTAAAGAAGGACAACCATCTGTGCAGCAATCCATCAATCAGGCCTGTATGGTAGAGTGGCCAGACGGAAGCCACATGGAATTTACCAAAAGGACTCTCAGACCATAAGCAACAGAATTCTGTGGTTTGATGAAACTAAAATTTAACTCTTTGGAGTAAATGCCAGGCGTTACGTTTGGAGAAAACCAGGCACCGCTCATCACCAGGCTAATACCATCCCTACAGTAAAGCATGGTGGTGGCAGCGTCATGCTGTGGGGATGTTTTTCAGCAACAGAAACTGGAAGACTAGTCAGGAGAGAGGGAAAGATGAATGCAGCAATGTACAGAGACATCCTGAATGAAAACCTGCTCTTAAAGCACTAGAAGCACAGTTGTAATGTACACCCCCAGCAGGTGAAGTGCCATGAAAGCTCTTACGGTACTTAATTTTTCACTTATACTTAATACTTACTGTGGCGAGTGAGGCGGGGCTGAGAGCCGTCAGGGTGTGTAAGGGTCCTCGAATCTCATGGAGGAGCCCTGGAAGCTAAATGGAGGAGAGACGACTTATTAAGACAAACTTATTAAAAGTTTGTCGGTTTGCTGCCTCCTCTTTCCCGGCGGCCAGGTGACAATAAACTTCATTAAAGTTGTACCGAAATCCAGGAGAAGGAGGGACATATTGTCCAGTTGCCCTCACCACTGAGCGGAGGGGTGAGTGTTCGAGAGTTAACCCGAGTCGGGGAGAAACCCGTTCGTCTGCCCAGAGTGCAGGGGCAGCCTGAGGCTGGTTAGGAAAGAATCTGCCTGCTGCCATCTCCCAGCATGGGAAGGAGCAGGGGGCGAGAGGCTCACCACCGGAAGGGAAAGAGCTTTAGGGAGCCATCCCAGGGAGATCACCGCCATCCACCATGATGCCGAAGCCTGCATCCAGAGCGGAGCAGGAGACAAGAAATGCTGCCAGCCAGGAGAACTGCCGCCGGACACCAGAAGAGGAACAGGTGGATAGATTCCTCCACAGGACTCCCAGCACATCATCGGATCCCTCAGCTGGTTGAGGAAAAGTGTCTGGAAAACCGTGTCTGGAAAACCAAACCCCCTTTTTTTCCATCTCTCTGTTGCTCTTCAGTCTCTCCTCAGCTATCCAGCTCCTTTCTCTCGGCCCTATTATTCTCAGGTTTCATTGATTCCCACCCCCTGACACCTGGTGCCCCCGGCCTGCAAGGGGTGATGGGGGTATATAGCGAGTGAGGTGGGACCTAGCATCATCAGGGCGTGTGGGGCGGGTGGCATAAGTGAGATAATCAGACATCTGTCTGGGATGTGTCACCTGTCTTGAGTCTCACGGAGGAGCCCTAGAAGCTAAAAGGAGGAGAGACGCCAATGCTAGGAGAGAGAGGACCGGGCCCAGACATGTTTGTTTTACTTTCATTTTGACGGCAGTCTCCATGACACTAAAGTCTCACTTAAATTAAAAATGTGTGAGTAATGATGATGTTTTAAATGTAATTTAAAAAAAAATACTTTAAAAATCATTTAAACTAAAATTTAGTTGTTGTTTTTTTTAACAATGTTTAAAAACATTATTGAATTTAATACTAGTATTATTCAAATGCGGTTTTTGACACTGAAAAAAATGCATTATTTATCAGAGTTCTTGTAAAGGATTTAAATGTGAGATTTGTACATAAAATTCTCTTTTTCATGTTTTTTTCTGTTTTTGATAACAGCACAATACAATTGTCAAAGCTACACCATAAACTATTTTGATTTCTAATTTAATATAAGTTTCAAGGACCTATGTTTGTTTTTATGTACTTTCCAGGCCTTGAATCTGTCTAAAATTCAAGTACTCGTGTAACGAGGAGACTGACACGGAGGGATCCATTATGCAGTATTTAATAAAATCACACTTTCTCAAACATACAATATGCACAAAGGTGCAAACACACATCGACAGTAGCAGTAAAGGTCTCAAGATTGGCGGCTGACAGACACAGAGTGATTACCAGGCAAGGGTCAGAGGCAGGCGGCGTGATTCAGAGTCCGTGTATCAGGCTTGGGTCGAGGGCAGGCAGAAAGTATCAGAGTCAGTGTATCAGGCTTGGGTCGTGGGCAGGCAGAAGGCAAAGCAGAGTCAGAAACGGGCTGGAGTAATGCAAGGAAGATCAGGCAGGAATAACGCTCAGTAATGCTGGCCGGGGCTGAAACAAGACTGCGCAGTGAACTGGAGTTTGAGTGTGGCTTATTTAAGGAGCGTGGGTCGTTAACTGGATTCAGTTCAGGTGTGTGCACGATCAGTCTAGGTGGATGATGTAATGCTTAGAAATCCGGGGATGGCGGCCTCTGCTGGCCAGCGAGGGGAATGACTGGGACCGAGTCGGTGACAACTCGAAACAAGAATAAAGTTTAAAAGTTTATTTCTATAGTTATTTCTAATGCTGTCAAAAAATTAATCAGAAATAATCTCATTCAAATAGAAGTTTGTACAGTATTTACAGTGCTCAATATAAATGTCTATATCCCCTTTTGAAAATAAATTTTTGTATCAATTTCTCAGTGAATATAGCCAATAATTGTTGGCGCACGAAAAACATTGTACATAATAAATGTGTTTACTTTCATATTTATTATGTATATAAATATACAAACATAGTGTTGTTCAGTAATTTGTAAACCAAAAAATCTTGCCAGGCATATTTAGATCAATAATCAATTGTATTATTTAATAATCAAAAATATTATTTAGAGATCACAGCGTAGCCTAAAATACTAATTAACTGCTATTTAGTTCATTAGAAGTTTTCTATTATATAATGTAAATGTAATTTATTAATATAGTACAGTTGTATTTATAATATTTATTATATAATCAACATTGAATTTATTGCAAACGCCAAAATCAGATGTCTTGTTTTGGACCCATGTAAAATTGCACACTCACAGGTCATGTTTCAACCCTTATTTTAATACATACACCTCGCTGTTCATTCACCTCTCCCTAATTCTGTTCCTCTTATGTAAATACCCATTCTTAATTACCATAACGTAACAAAAGAGCAAAACAGACAATGGCTGGCCTTTTAGAATATTACTTGTTAGACAGCATTTCCCACCGTTTCTGTACTCGCAGTGAAAATGCTCTTGCACTTCTGTAATAGTGCAAATGTTAATGGCTTGAGCGAGACTGAGTGCAAATGCTTGCAATGAAGGTTGCAGATTGCAACTCTCTTTATTTCAACAGTGAGCTGAATAGAATGACAATGAGATTTCAGTGAAGGCTGACAAATGTGTTTGCTCACTGCCAGCCAAGCACTCTGTGTAAATGACAGATAGAGTTATTGTACGTCACAGGAAACAACTACAGGAGAAAAGCAAATGAATGCGTTTCTGGACCCATTTTCATAAACTGTTATTGCTCTTATCTGAAATGTTCATTTGACTCTAATCTGTATGGAATTTAAGGCTAGGCAATTTTTTTTTAGATTCACCTTTTACAAAATGGTTATTTTAAGTGCTTTACATAATCATAGACAAATAATAAACAAACATAATTCCATAAAATTCCATGTAACATCCTTGCAGGCACCGTACCATGGCTGAAGCAGGAACAAAGATTTTACATGGTGCTGTTACCTAGTTACTTACTGTAGATGGAGACTATTTTCAGGTGCTGTGCAATATTATTGCTCCTGCTGCAGCCATGGTACAGCACAAAAGTTGCTTAATTATTAAGTCAGAATGATAGTATAGTTTTTAGGCTTAACAACCTAGAAAATCTTTTCATTTTCTGTCGATTTGGTGCTCAATGTAGCTATACAAATAAGTTACTTAATAAGAGTTAAGGGTAACACTTTACAAAAAGGTTCATTAGTTAATGCATTTACTAACATTAACTTACCATAAACAACACATGTACAGCATTTATTAATTGAACACTTTGAATTTTACTAATGCATTATTTACTTCCAAGTCTATGCTTGTTAACATTAGTTAATGCACTGCAAGTTAACATGAAATAACAATGAACAACTGTATTTTCATTAACTAACATTTAATAACATAAATAAATACTGCAGTAAATGTATTATTCATTGTTTGTTCGTGTTAGTAATTAATTGACATTAACTAATGAACCTTATTGTAAAGTGTGACCGAGTTAAGCTTTATATAAGAAAATTTTAGAAACTCTGTTTTTGCCATTTGTGAGAGAGATGCTATTGGTCCAATCTGATTCAATGATTTATGCTAAGCTAAGCTAAAAGCACTACTGACAGACTCTTAGATAGGCTGAATAAATAAAAAAAATAGTAAAACTTTAATATTTACAGGTGTAATATTATTGCTCAGCAGCTTGGTGGCTCAGTGGTTAGCACTGTTGCCTCGCAGCAGGAAGTATACTGGTTCAAGTCCCAGGGCCAGTTGGCATTTCTATGTGGAGTTTGCACGCAGGGCTGGATTAACGTAGGGGCTAGGTGGAGCAGAAGCCCCAGGGCCCATGGGGGGCCCTTGATTGGCTGCAGACTTAATTTGCGATATGATGTGGGGAATGCAGAGGGCGATATGTTTTTTCTCATCGATAATATCAAGTATTCCTTTTGGTTTGCTGTTGTTCAAAAACAGCGATTTTGGTGCTAAACTGCGGCTCAGAGTGGCTGTAGCAAAATCAGAATATTGAATATCCCTTCTTTGGTCACCCATAAATGTCCTAATTTTCCTAGGACAGTCCATTATTTCAGCACTACCGCAAGAACCGTCCAGTCAAGCTTGTCGTACAACATATAACGCATTAATTTAGGAAGTATTGCAAATGTTTTTTTTTTAGTTTTGTTGATTTTTTACAGCCTGTTTGAACTTTAAAGTTCATATTACTTAATTTTGGCGGGTCATTCCGCTGTGACGACCCCAGATTAATAAATGGACTAAGCTGAAAAGAAAATGAATGAATGAATGAATTACTTAATTTTGTGTGCAGTATTTGCAGGCCTATTTTAATAAAACAGAAAAAATATATAATAATCAAATATAAATCAAATTGTGTAAATTAGATATGAATATTAATTAGTAAATTATTAATAATAACAACAATAACAACAACAATTATATATATATATATATATATATATATATATATATATATATATATATATATATATATATATATATATATATATATATACTTCTGTGAGGACAAAAAAGGAAAAAGGTTTTGCTATAAGCTAATTTGCTTGGATTCAAATTTGAATCCAAGCAAATCCAAATTTGCTTGGATTTGCTATAGCCCCAGGGCCCAGTGTGTTCTTAATCTGGCCCTGTTTGCATGTTCTCCCCATGTTCGCGTGCGTTTCATCTGGGTGCTCTGGTTTGACCCACCCAGTCCAAAGACATACACTACACATGAATTTGACAAAATTGATCATAGTGTAATATTGTTTGTGTGTGTGTGTGTGTGTGTGTGTGTGTGTGTGTGTGTGTGTGTGTGTGTGTGTGTGTGTGTGTGTTATTTACACACACCTAAAGAGTGAAGGGACCAAAATCTCAATATTAATATCAGTATGCTCATTTCAATACTCAAGTCAAAGCAAAGAAATGATCACAACAGGCTGAAATATCAATATTAATATCAATACCAAAATATTGATGTTAATTCAATGACATGATTTTTTATGAGACACAGAAGCTTTTTATTTTGATCAAAACGAGATAAAATAAATACTGTACTGTCACCTAGTGGAATAAAACAACACATTCAGAAAGAGACCAAACAGATCGAAGATCACACAAAGGAAACATTAAAATGCAATGAACTGAAATGTGCAAAATCCAACATACCAGGGCTAGGCGTTTTTTTCTCGATTAATTCGAATTAACATTTAAAGACGAATTTGTTTTGTATCAAATCGGGGTATCGCGATTTCTTATATAAAACCATTAGATACATTATAATTGCACCACTGCGCTTTGGTTTACTCTCTGTATTAGGCTATACCTGACTGCCTGTCAGGGTTTCGATCATGGTAGTGAGGGACTGAACACAGATTGGACAGCCTAATTTAACCCAATGCATGAAGTTGTGGGAATGCATTGCAAAGCTGCATGGTGCAATTACAACAAATACAAGCATTTACCTTAAGTTGTGTATTTTTGTCTTTTTAATACCGTTGGATCAAACGCCCTTAGATCCACTTCGCTATTCCAGCACTGCCTGACGAGGGGATTTACATTCAGACTAGCAACAAGTAAAATCCTACATGAATTCACGCTTTATTAAGTCACGTCTGTGTGGATTGTCAAGACAAATTCCCTTATCATGTCGATAAACTCGATCTCTCTACACGTATGAAGGACGGAAAAATCTGCCATGTTAAACAACCGCGCCGAGTTTGAACCGCGCTGATCGGCTGCTCAGGCTGGCTTCTGTAAAGATCAGCCTATACAGATCACACAATCTCAATAAACACCATGTAAACATATTTCGATGAATATTGTTAACGGAATATTTATAACGACATGATCTTGCTTTTGGTTATATGCCGGCTTTGAGCTCTTTACGCGCGCGCTCTCTCTCTCACAAACCGGGAGTTGAGATGCGCTGCAAAAGAGCGCTACACACTCGCCGCACACACTGGCGAGATAACAGATGCTAAAGTCCACGGGATCAGTTTTTATTTGTTACTTGTTCTTATTTTAAAATGCCTTTTATTCTTAAAACTGGGTAACATATTCTCCCTCGGAGGTATTGGAGTTTAATACCGTGGTGCGCTTTAACCAACACCGCCCTGGAAGTTTACACACTGCTTATAGGCCTACAGCTCTAGTGTGTTATGAATTGCATGTTTTAAATGATAGGGAGACATGCTACGTTTAGTTTTTATTGAAAAATGTAAACAATAACCTTGTACACAGTGAAATAATAATTTTTGAATGGCTTGTCTGTTGGCGGCGTAGCTATATAAATGGAGTAAGCATATTTTTTATTAATATTAAAACACATTAATACAAACTAAGCCATCCTTTGTTTTTTGTTTTTTATCTGTATATTTTCTATCAAACGAAAAATGCAATGATTTTTATTTTTTTTTTTTGGTTTTCATTTTATTAGAATGATTATAGCTAATTATTAGGCGGTACATTTTCTCCATATTGGCTCTGATTGCGTTTACAGATATTTACAAATAGACTTTTGGCTCAAAAACATTAATGCCTTTTAATTTCAGCGCTGTATTTTGACAGATTTCGGCTTCAGCTATTCAACCTTTCAGGTATACCAGCCTTAGTTTTGCGACTTGACTTGTGTGGCGTCTGTCTGCGGGTGACAGCGAGAGATCAGGCCTCAGATTCGATGTGTGGCCGCACGTCACAGTTACTTCACAGCATTTTTTAAATATTGGCTCATCTAAATTAACTTTTCAGTCGATTAAAAGCCGAAATATTGCCACACAGACAAAGCAACTTCGTTTTTTGAAGAGAGCGGCTTCAGTGATAAAAGACGCACTTGAAAAGACTTTGGTCTTGAACCCGGGTCTTTCTTGTTGCGAAGCGAGCGCGCTACCCATTGAGCCACTGAGTCGCCGTACCGGCCGCGGGAAAAAAACCCGTCCTTTATAGAGTGACCTTGTTGCAGGCTGACAAGGAAACGATCGAGGAATCCCTCAATTCCTGCATAAATAAATATAGAAACAATCAATAGTGCGGCCTGATAAATGGTCAAGTACATTGCACCAATGTTGGAGAAATAGGACACTATTGAAAAGAAATAATAAAAAAAATCATTATTTATCAGCCTGCACTATTCCTAAGTTGTGTATTTATTTAAGCAGGGATTTGTGGATGTATGTACTCATTCATTTATTTATTTGCATATTTATTTATTGTTTAATTTATGCAGGGATCTATGGATTTTTTCAGCTGGGAGGTGTGGTCCACTATAGCTTGTGGTCAAGGACGACAAAAGGTACAAGTGTAACGAACAAATAAAAAGTGGCCCCGGGCCCCATCGGCTGCATAGGATCCGAAACTTGAGGCCAAATCTTGTTGCCAATTGATATCGCTTGTTTTGGGTCACTTTGGAAGAGCTCAATTTGAACAGCCGTCCTGGCACCCAGGGTCCGTAACCGAACAGTTTCGCATACTGCCTTTTATACATACGGTAGGAGCGCTGTTTCTCATCGACGGTAGGCCACATTTTCAACCATCGCCTAGAATGCAAAGGTAGACGCCACCCATCTCCTCGAGAAACGTGCTGTCATTTTGGCTTGTTTAAATCTTAGTTTTATTCCATTTGTAGCCGTTTTAAAGGGCGAAGTGCGCTGCCCAGAATGCATTGCGGCAACGAACGACCAATCAAGGGGATTGCTGTGCCAGACCTGTCTTTTCCGCCTTCTGTGTGGAAATCATGTCGAGAACGGCAAACAATACTGTGTACTAGGACGAGGGAGTGCGAGGCGGGCCTGGGGGACACGTAAAGGCCCGTGGACACTTACAACTCGCCCAAGTTGGCCGTTTGATTGACAGACGATCCGGCCGCTATGCTTTGACCACGCCCCGAGGGCCATAAAGAGAGACCCAGGCATGCAAACGATTAATCCGCCCTCTTACGGTTTAGTAGATCCGTCACTTTTGCTCTTGCTTGATATTCTGGCATTTTGTGCTTTGAATTATGTGTTGGGGTATCGGTATACTTAAACATGTAGTTACTTTATTTATTTCATTATTTATCAGCCTGCACTATTCCTTAGTTGTGTATTTATTTAAGCAGGGATATATATATATATATATATGTGTGTGTGTGTGTGTGTGTGTGTGTGTGAGCACTGTTTCTCATCGACGGTAGGCCACATTTTCAACCATCGCCTAGACTGCCAAGGTAGACGCCACCCATCTCCTCGAGAAACGTGCTGTCATTTTGGCTTGTTTAAATCTTAGTTTTATTCCATTTGTAGCCGTTTTAAAGGGCGAAGTGCGCTGCCCAGAATGCATTGCGGCAACGAACGACCAATCAAGGGGATTGCTGTGCCAGACCTGTCTTTTGCGCCTTCTGTGTGGAAATCATGTCGAGAACGGCAAACAATACTGTGTACTAGGATGAGGGAGTGCGAGGCGGGCCTGGGGGACACGTAAAGGCCCGTGGACACTTACAACTCGCCCAAGTTGGCCGTTTGATTGACAGACGATCCGGCCGCTATGCTTTGACCACGCCCCGAGGGCCATAAAGAGAGACCCAGGCATGCAAACGATTAATCCGCCCTCTTACGGTTTAGTAGATCCGTCACTTTTGCTCTTGCTTGATATTCTGGCATTTTGTGCTTTGAATTATGTGTTGGGGTATCGGTATACTTATACATGTAGTTACTTTATTTATTTCATTATTTATAAGCCTGCACTATTCCTTAGTTGTGTATTTATTTAAGCAGGGATATATGTGTGTGTGTGTGTGTGTGTGTGTGTGTGTGTGCGTGTGTGTGTGTGTGTGTGTGTGTGTTATTTACACACACCTAAAGAGTGAAGGGACCAAAATCTCAATATTAATATCAGTATGCTCATTTCAATACTCAAGTCAAAGCAAAGAAATGATCACAACATTATTTGGTGCTCTAGGAGACGCTGAAATATCAATATTAATATCAATACCAAAATATTGATGTTAATTCAATGACATGATTTTTTATGAGACACAGAAGCTTTTTATTTTGATCAAAACGAGATAAAATAAATACTGTACTGTCACCTAGTGGAATAGAACAACACATTCAGAAAGAGACCAAACAGATCGAAGATCACACAAAGGAAACATTAAAATGCAATGAACTGAAATGTGCAAAATCCAACATACCAGGGCTAGGCTTTTTTTTTTCGATTAATTCGAATTAACATTTAAAGACGAATTTGTTTTGTATCAAATCGGGGTATCGCGATTTCTTATATAAAAACCATTAGATACATTATAATTGCACCACTGCGCTTTGGTTTACTCTCTGTATTAGGCTATACCTGACTGCCTGTCAGGGTTTCGATCATGGTAGTGAGGGACTGAACACAGATTAGACAGCCTAATTTAACCCAATGCATGAAGTTGTGGGAATGCATTGCAAAGCTGCATGGTGCAATTACAACAAATACAAGCATTTACCTTAAGTTGTGTATTTTTGTCTTTTTAATACCGTTGGATCAAACGCGCTTTGATACACTTCGCTATTCCAGCACTGCCTGACGAGGGGATTTACATTCAGACTAGCAACAAGTAAAATCCTACATGAATTCACGCTTTATTAAGTCACGTCTGTGTGGATTGTCAAGACAAATTCCCTCATCATGTCGATAAACTCGATCTCTCTACACGTATGAAGGACGGAAAATCTGCCATGTTAAACAACCGCGCCGAGTTTGAACCGCGCTGATCGGCTGCTCAGGCTGGCTTCTGTAAAGATCAGGCTATACAGATCACACAATCTCAATAAACACCATGTAAACATATAAATATTTCGATAAATATTGTTAACGGAATATTTATAACGACATGATCTTGCTTTTGGTTATATGCCGGCTTTGAGCTCTTTACGCGCGCGCTCTCTCTCTCACAAACCGGGAGTTGAGATGCGCTGCAAAAGAGCGCTACACACTCGCCGCACACACTGGCGAGATAACAGATGCTAAAGTCCACGGGATCAGTTTTTATTTGTTACTTGTTCTTATTTTAAAATGCCTTTTATTCTTAAAACTGGGTAACATATTCTCCCTCGGAGGTATTGGAGTTTAATACCGTGGTGCGCTTTAACCAACACCGCCCTGGAAGTTTACACACTGCTTATAGGCCTACAGCTCTAGTGTGTTATGAATTGCATGTTTTAAATGATAGGGAGACATGCTACGTTTAGTTTTTATTGAAAAATATAAACAATAACCTTGTACACAGTGAAATAATAATTTTTGAATGGCTTGTCTGTTGGCGGCGTAGCTATATAAATGGAGTAAGCATATTTTTTATTAATATTAAAACACATTAATACAAACTAAGCCATCCTTTGTTTTTTTTTTGTTTTTGTTTTTTTTTCTGTATATTTTCTATCAAACGAAAAATGCAATGATTTTTTGTTTTTTTGTTTTTTTGGTTTTCATTTTATTAGAATGATTATAGCTAATTATTAGGCGGTACATTTTCTCCATATTGGCTCTGATTGCGTTTACAGATATTTACAAATAGACTTTTGGCTCAAAAACATTAATGCCTTTTAATTTCAGCGCTGTATTTTGACAGATTTCGGCTTCAGCTATTCAACCTTTCAGGTATACCAGCCTTAGTTTTGCGACTTGACTTGTGTGGCGTCTGTCTGCGGGTGACAGCGAGAGATCAGGCCTCAGATTCGATGTGTGGCCGCACGTCACAGTTACTTCACAGCATTTTTTAAATATTGGCTCATCTAAATTAACTTTTCATTCGATTAAAAGCCGAAATATTGCCACACAGACAAAGCAACTTCGTTTTTTGAAGAGAGCGGCTTCAGTGATAAAAGACGCACTTGAAAAGACTATGGTCTTGAACCCGGGTCCTTCTTGTTGCGAAGCGAGCGCGCTACCCATTGAGCCACTGAGTCGCCGTACCGGCCGCGGGAAAAAAACCCGTCCTTTATAGAGTGACCTTGGTGCAGGCTGACAAGGAAACGATCGAGGAATCCCTCAATTCCTGCATAAATAAATATAGAAACAATCAATAGTGCGGCCTGATAAATGGTCAAGTACATTGCACCAATGTTGGAGAAATAGGACAATATTGAAAAGAAATAATAAAAAAAAATCATTATTTATCAGCCTGCACTATTCCTAAGTTGTGTATTTATTTAAGCAGGGATTTGTGGATGTATGTACTCATTCATTTATTTATTTGCATATTTATTTATTGTTTAATTTATGCAGGGATTTATGGATTTTTCAGCTGGGAGGTGTGGTCCACCATAGCTTGTGGTCAAGGACGACAAAAGGTACAAGTGTAAAAACAAATAAAAAATGGCCCCGGGCCCCATCGGCTGCATAGGATCCGAAACTTGAGGCCGAATCTTGTTGCCAATTGATATCGCTTGTTTTGGGTCACTTTGGAAGAGCTCAATTTGAACAGCCGTCCTGGCACCCAGGGTCCGTAACCGAGCAGTTTCGCATACTGCCTTTTATACATACGGTAGGAGCGCTGTTTCTCATCGACGGTAGGCCACATTTTCAACCATCGCCTAGACTGCAAAGGTAGACGCCACCCATCTCCTCGAGAAACGTGCTGTCATTTTGGCTTGTTTAAATCTTAGTTTTATTCCATTTGTAGCCGTTTTAAAGGGCGAAGTGCGCTGCCCAGAATGCATTGCGGCAACGAACGACCAATCAAGGGGATTGCTGTGCCAGACCTGTCTTTTCCGCCTTCTGTGTGGAAATCATGTCGAGAACGGCAAACAATACTGTGTACTAGGACCAGGGAGTGCAAGGCGGGCCTGGGGGACACGTAAAGGCCCGTGGACACTTACAACTCGCCCAAGTTGGCCGTTTGATTGACACACGATCCGGCCGCTATGCTTTGACCACGCCCCGAGGGCCATAAAGAGAGACCCAGGCATGCAAACGATTAATCCGCCATCTTACGGTTTAGTAGATCCGTCACTTTTGGTCTTGCTTGATATTCCGGCATTTTGTGCTTTGAATTTTGTGTTGGGGTATCAGTATACTTATACATGTAGTTACTTTATTTATTTCATTATTTATCAGCCTGCACTATTCCTTAGTTGTGTATTTATTTAAGCAGGGGTATATATGTGTGTGTGTGTGTGTGTGTGTGTGTGTGTGTGTGTGTGTGTGTGTGTGTGTGTGTGTGTGTGTGTTATTTACACACACCTAAAGAGTGAAGGGACCAAAATCTCAATATTAATATCAGTATGCTCATTTCAATACTCAAGTCAAAGCGAAGAAATGATCACAACATTATTTGGTGCTCTAGGAGAGGCTGAAATATCAATATTAATATCAATACCAAAATATTGATGTTAATTCAATGACATGATTTTTTATGAGACACAGAAGCTTTTTATTTTGATCAAAACGAGATAAAATAAATACTGTACTGTCACCTAGTGGAATAAAACAACACATTCAGAAAGAGACCAAACAGATCGAAGATCACACAAAGGAAACATTAAAATGCAATGAACTGAAATGTGCAAAATCCAACATACCAGGGCTAGGCTTTTTTTTCGATTAATTCGAATTAACATTTAAAGACGAATTTGTTTTGTATCAAATCGGGGTATCGCGATTTCTTATATAAAAACCATTAGATACATTATAATTGCACCACTGCGCTTTGGTTTACTCTCTGTATTAGGCTATACCTGACTGCCTGTCAGGGTTTCGATCATGATAGTGAGGGACTGAACACAGATTGGACAGCTTAATTTAACCCAATGCATGAAGTCTTGGGAATGCATTGCAGAGCTGCATGGTGCAATTACAACAAATACAAGCATTTATCTTAAATTGTGTATTTTTGTCTTTTTAATACCGTTGGATCAAACGCGCTTTGATCCACTTCGCTATTCCAGCACTGCCTGACGAGGGGATTTACATTCAGACTAGCAACAAGTAAAATCCTACATGAATTCACGCTTTATTAAGTCACGTCTGTGTGGATTGTCAAGACAAATTCCCTTATCATGTCGATAAACTCGATCTCTCTACACGTATGAAGGACGGAAAAATCTGCCATGTTAAACAACCGCGCCGATCTATTGAACCGCGCTGATCGGCTGCTCAGGCTGGCTTCTGTAAAGATCAGGCTATACAGATCACACAATCTCAATAAACACCATGTAAACATATAAATATTTCGATGAATATTGTTAACGGAATATTTATAACGACATGATCTTGCTTTTGGTTATATGCCGGCTAAGAGCTCTTTACGCGCGCGCTCTCTCTCTCTCACAAACCGGGAGTTGAGATGCGCTGCAAAAGAGCGCTACACACTCGCCGCACACACTGGCGAGATAACAGATGCTAAAGTCCACGGGATCAGTTTTTATTTGTTACTTGTTCTTATTTTAAAATGCCTTTTATTCTTAAAACTGGGTAACATATTCTCCCTCGGAGGTATTGGAGTTTAATACCGTGGTGCGCTTTAACCAACACCGCCCTGGAAGTTTACACACTGCTTAAAGGCCTACAGCTCTAGTGTGTTATGAATTGCATGTTTTAAATGATAAGGAGACATGCTACGTTTAGTTTTTATTGAAAAATGTAAACAATAACCTTGTACACAGTGAAATAATAATTTTTGAATGGCTTTTCTGTTGGCGGCGTAGCTATATAAATGGAGCAAGCATATTTTTTATTAATATTAAAACACATTAATACAAACTAAGCCATCCTTTGTTTTTGTTTTTTTTTGTTTGTTTTTTTTTCTGTATATTTTCTATCAAACGAAAAATGCAATGATTTTTTTTTTTCATTTTATTAGAATGATTATAGCTAATTATTAGGCGGTACATTTTCTCCATATTGGCTCTGATTGCGTTTACAGATATTTACAAATAAACTTTTGGCTCAAAAACATTAATGCCTTTTAATTTCAGCGCTGTATTTTGACAGATTTCGGCTTCAGCTATTCAACCTTTCAGGTATACCAGCCTTAGTTTTGCGATTTGACTTGTGTGGCGTCTGTCTGCGGGTGACAGCGAGAGATCAGGCCTCAGATTCGATGTGTGGCCGCACGTCACAGTTACTTCACAGCATTTTTTAAATATTGGCTCATCTAAATTAACTTTTCATTCGATTAAAAGCCGAAATATTGCCACACAGACAAAGCAAACTTCGTTTTTTGAAGAGAGCGGCTTCAGTGATAAAAGACGCACACACACACACACACACACACACACACACACACACACACACAAAATGAGTATGCCTTACGTATTTATGGCTATTGATAGGCTCTTGATAGGCTAGGAACAGCCTATCATTCTGCTATTATTCATATATTCTGTTAAAAGTTTTTGTGTTCATCCTTGCTACAAGCAAAAAAAGAAGAAATAAATAAACCTAATTGAAACAATTTATATATGGCATGGCCATTAAAATATAATGGTCCTTAACCAGATCGTTTTTCAATTTACCTATAAAGATAATGTTACTTCAGTCAATTTGGAAGAAAAAATCGAAATCTTGAATCGGTCAAACTTTATAAAAAAATTTAGATTTTTATTTGCCAAATCGCCCAGCCATATGACATATGCATCTTAAAATTGGGAGGGTTTTCTGTAAAAGAAGACCATATTCATCAGTCTACTCCGATGTATGTGACCGGGGCACTCTCCTGAGTTCAACGAGGCAAAATTATGTTAGAACAACAACAGCAACAAGGAGCAAAACATGCAGCAGTGCTGAAGTGGTTTAAAGGAAAGCTCTTAAATTTGTTTATATAATTAATAGAATTTATATAATATTAAGGTTTGTTATCGTTATTGTGAAAGTGTTTTTATTTCCGGTTCTTTCAATGTGCATTAGTGTCGTACGCATGCATGTCATTTGAGTTTTTGGAATGAAAAGATTTGTATTAAAATTATTTGTGTATAATATTCCTTATTTAAAATGTGCATTACATGCTAGATTTTCGATAGAATGAATTTTGTCATCATTGTCATTAAACGTGTCATATTTGAGGGCAAAAGGAAAAATAATTCGTGGCCCCTCAGTTTTCATAAGGGATTAGTTGAGTCAAAAGTGAAAATAATTCTGTCGTTAACTACTAACAACAACGTTCTGAACACACATGTATAAATTTAATATTATGAAAAGGCAAAAGAAAATTGCGAAATGAAAGCGATAGTCCAGAGATGCGGTCCCCACGTCGAGCCAGGCTGCAACAGTGCAGGTCTCCAGCCGGGTCTTGAACCCGGGTCCTTCTTGTTGCGAAGCGAGCGCGCTACCCATTGAGCCACTGAGTCGCCGTACCGGCCGCGGGAAAAAAACCCGGTCTTTTATAGAGTGACCTGCATAAATTCCTGCATGAATAAATATAGAAACAATCAATGGTGCGGCCTGATAAATGGTCAAGTACATTGCACCAATGTTGGAGAAATAGGACAATATTGAAAAGAAATAATAAAAAAAAAATCATTATTTATCAGCCTGCACTATTCCTTAGTTGTGTATTTATTTAAGCAGGGATTTGTGGATGTATGTACTCATTCATTTATTTATTTGCATATTTATTTATTGTTTAATTTATGCAGGGATTTATGGATTTTTCAGCTGGGAGGTGTGGTCCACCATAGCTTGTGGTCAAGGACGACAAAAGGTACAAGTGTAAAAACAAATAAAAAATGGCCCCGGGCCCCATCGGCTGCATAGGATCCGAAACTTGAGGCCGAATCTTGTTGCCAATTGATATCGCTTGTTTTGGGTCACTTTGGAAGAGCTCAATTTGAACAGCCGTCCTGGCACCCAGGGTCCGTAACCGAGCAGTTTCGCATACTGCCTTTTATACATACGGTAGGAGCGCTGTTTCTCATCGACGGTAGGCCACATTTTCAACCATCGCCTAGACTGCAAAGGTAGACGCCACCCATCTCCTAGAGAAACGTGCTGTCATTTTGGCTTGTTTAAATCTTAGTTTTATTCCATTTGTAGCCGTTTTAAAGGGCGAAGTGCGCTGCCCAGAATGCATTGCGGCAACGAACGACCAATCAAGGGGATTGCTGTGCCAGACCTGTCTTTTCCGCCTTCTGTGTGGAAATCATGTCGAGAACGGCAAACAATACTGTGTACTAGGACGAGGGAGTGCGAGGCGGGCCTGGGGGACACGTAAAGGCCCGTGGACACTTACAACTCGCCCAAGTTGGCCGTTTGATTGACACACGATCCGGCCGCTATGCTTTGACCACGCCCCGAGGGCCATGAAGAGAGACCCAGGCATGCAAACGATTAATCCGCCCTCTTACGGTTTAGTAGATCCGTCACTTTTGGTCTTGCTTGATATTCCGGCATTTTGTGCTTTGAATTATGTGTTGGGGTATCGGTATACTTATACATGTAGTTACTTTATTTATTTCATTATTTATCAGCCTGCACTATTCCTTAGTTGTGTATTTATTTAAGCAGGGATATATATATATATATGTGTGTGTGTGTGTGTGTGTGTGTGTGTGTGTGTGTGTGTGTGTGTGTGTGTGTGTGTGTGTGTTATTTACACACACCTAAAGAGTGAAGGGACCAAAATCTCAATATTAATATATGCTCATTTCAATACTCAAGTCAAAGCAAAGAAATGATCACAACATTATTTGGTGCTCTAGGAGAGGCTGAAATATCAATATTAATATCAATACCAAAATATTGATGTTAATTCAATGACATGATTTTTTATGAGACACAGAAGCTTTTTATTTTGATCAAAACGAGATAAAATAAATACTGTACTGTCACCTAGTGGAATAAAACAACACATTCAGAAAGAGACCAAACAGATCGAAGATCACACAAAGGAAACATTAAAATGCAATGAACTGAAATGTGCAAAATCCAACATACCAGGGCTAGGCGTTTTTTTTTCGATTAATTCGAATTAACATTTAAAGACGAATTTGTTTTGTATCAAATCGGGGTATCGCGATTTCTTATATAAAAACCATTAGATACATTATAATTGCACCACTGCGCTTTGGTTTACTCTCTGTATTAGGCTATACCTGACTGCCTGTCAGGGTTTCGATCATGATAGTGAGGGACTGAACACAGATTGGACAGCTTAATTTAACCCAATGCATGAAGTTGTGGGAATGCATTGCAGAGCTGCATGGTGCAATTACAACAAATACAAGCATTTACCTTAAGTTGTGTATTTTTGTCTTTTTAATACCGTTGGATCAAACGCGCTTTGATCCACTTCGCTATTCCAGCACTGCCTGACGAGGGGATTTACATTCAGACTAGCAACAAGTAAAATCCTACATGAATTCACGCTTTATTAAGTCACGTCTGTGTGGATTGTCAAGACAAATTCCCTTATCATGTCGATAAACTCGATCTCTCTACACGTATGAAGGACGGAAAATCTGCCATGTTAAACAACCGCGCCGAGTTTGAACCGCGCTGATCGGCTGCTCAGGCTGGCTTCTGTAAAGATCAGCCTATACAGATCACACAATCTCAATAAACACCATGTAAACATATAAATATTTCGATGAATATTGTTAACGGAATATTTATAACGACATGATCTTGCTTTTGGTTATATGCCGGCTATGAGCTCTTTACGCGCGCGCTCTCTCTCTCTCACAAACCGGGAGTTGAGATGCGCTGCAAAAGAGCGCTACACACTCGCCGCACACACTGGCGAGATAACAGATGCTAAAGTCCACGGAATCAGTTTTTATTTGTTACTTGTTCTTATTTTAAAATGCCTTTTATTCTTAAAACTGGGTAACATATTCTCCCTCGGAGGTATTGGAGTTTAATACCGTGGTGCGCTTTAACCAACACCGCCCTGGAAGTTTACACACTGCTTACAGGCTTACAGCTCTAGTGTGTTATGAATTGCATGTTTTAAATGATAGGGAGACATGCTACGTTTAGTTTTTATTGAAAAATGTAAACAATAACCTTGTACACAGTGAAATAATAATTTTTGAATGGCTTGTCTGTTGGCGGCGTAGCTATAAATGGAGTAAGCATATTTTTTTTTATTAATATTAAAACACATTAATACAAACTAAGCCATCCTTTGTTTTTTTGTTTTTTATCTGTATATTTTCTATCAAACGAAAAATGCAATGATTTTTTTTTTTTCATTTTATTAGAATGATTAGCTAATTATTAGGCGGTACATTTTCTCCACATTGGCTCTGATTGCGTTTACAGATATTTACAAATAGACCTTTGGCTCAAAAACATTAATGCCTTTTAATTTCAGCGCTGTATTTTGACAGATTTCGGCTTCAGCTATTCTACCTTTCAGGTATACCAGCCTTAGTTTTGCGACTTGACTTGTGTGGCGTCTGTCTGCGGGTGACAGCGAGAGATCAGGCCTCAGATTCGATGTGTGGCCGCACGTCACAGTTACTTCACAGCATTTTTTAAATATTGGCTCATCTAAATTAACTTTTCATTCGATTAAAAGCCGAAATATTGCCACACAGACAAAGCAAACTTCGTTTTTTGAAGAGAGCGGCTTCAGTGATAAAAGACGCACACACACACACACACACACACACACACACACACACACACACACAAAATGAGTATGCCTTACGTATTTATGGCTATTGATACACTGTAAACGATTTCTTGTTAAATTGACAGTAAGTTACTGGCAACAATTATCCAGTAGCTGCTGTATTTCATAAAACAGTAACATTACTGTAATACTAATTACATTAGTATTACATTTACTGTAAAATGTAATACATCATTTTACTGTTGTTGATTTTTACTGTAACACTAATTACAGTAGTGGTGCACATACTGCAAAACTGAAAACAGTATTTTATTGTACATTTTTACAATGAAGAACTACGGTATTTTAACGTTACTTTCATTATTACTGTATAGTATTTTACAGTTATTAAATGTTATTTTATTTTATTTAATAGTGCTGCTTTATAATGGGTAAAAAATGTTCAAAAAATTCACAAGTGTTGTTTTAACTGTTCAAGAAATACAAGAAAAATAAAGAAACTGAAACTTTAACTTCACAATAAAGGTTTATTGTGTAAACCATGCTAAAACAGTAGCAATAATTCAATATAACAAAGCAACAGAACACTAATAAACAATTGATCATTAAAACCAGTCAACAATTAATGCATCAAAAATTATTACAATTTTAAAAACAGGTGAAAATACTGCTACAAGACAGGAAATGATGAAGGCCAAATGATGTGCAAAGGGACAGTGAAAAAGGGCAGGAGAACTTCTGATGATCCTGCAAAAATGACAAGCAAAATCAATCACTGAAGTAAAAACTAATCATCCCTCAAACCATTTAATTCATTCAGAAACGAAACACTGCACTGCTGTTTATATATATATATATATATATATATATATATATATATATATATATATATATATATATATATATATATATATATATATATAAAACAGTTTTTTTAATTGTTTTTGTTGGTGAAATACAGTTAGTTGTCAATTCACAATTACACTAACGTTAATGGGGAAAAGATCAGCGGGCATTGTTCTTGAAGATCGCTAGTCAGGTGTCCACACAGGTGTGTAAAAAATAAAGTCTTATAATCTTAACTTAATGTCTGACTCTGTATAGCTCGAATATCTGATTCCATGATCACACTACTAGTGCTTCCACGGATTTAAGAGGGGTAAACACAGTTCATTCTCACTTTAAGAGGCTACATATTTAAAATTAAATAAATAAAAATAATCTAATTTAACGTGACTAATGTTAATTAAATACTTTTAGGCTTTTAACACGTATAAATCCACTTCTAACTTACAGATAAGATTGCGTTTGAGAACATGAAAGCTGTGGGTGATTTTTTAAAATATAATGCTAATGATGAGTTACTGATATTTGGTTTGCATAAAACAAAGTAATCACTAAGTATTCATTTTTGGCAAAATCTGCAGAGAGGCTCAGCGACATGAGGAAATGTGTTAAAGTTGAGTAGAGAACTAAAGAGCAGTCTAGCCTACTTCATGAAATGTTCGTGGTAATATTCTGCTGTCAATTCGTATTACTGTATTTTAATATGCAGCAGTGATGGCATGTCAGCGAGACAAATAAACATTTTATCATTTCATACAATTTATTTATTTATTATACAAACCCTCTAGTGACATTTCTTCAAACTAAATCATCATAACGTTACTGTGCACAGCATCAGTAAAACGTTGAGAATAATTTAAATACTTACTTTTTTAAAACAGTCACTGCTGATTAGAAACTAACATTAAAGCTAAGCTTACAGAAATCCTGTATGCATGACAATATAAAGATGTATTACTCACTGATGTCGAAGCATTTCCAGGTTGTCAGAGATTTAGACAGGACAGAATATGTGCCATCAAATGAGCTCTTGTGCAGCCTTTGTTGGACATCCAGGTAGTATGTTCACCCACACTGTAAGAAACAAAAACAGAAACAATTTATTAAAATGTGAGGGATAGTAAACATGTTTGGTCTACAGAGAGAAGAAAATTTTTACTTTAAGCATTGATCCTAATGAATCTATTTAACCTTATCACGGAAACAGCATTTTTGAGCTTTTAGACCAGGGGTGCTCAACCTTGTTTGCTTTAAATTAGAATTAAAACAATAAATCTCTATGTCAAATAAAATACTTCAGATCTAAATAAAGCAGGTGCTTTTACCTAAAGGTTCCTTCCCTCCAGTTAGTTTGGCTGCAAATCCCTCCACATCTGTGCTTTATTCGGTTCTTGTCTTAAGAGTAACTGGTGTCGCATTCCAGGTCCATCACAATCTGGGCTAGAAGGACAATATGACAAAAGACAAGACACATATAAATAAAAGTCTCAGAATAAAATATTTAAAGGAATAGTTTACTATTTTGCCACTATTTACTCCACGTGTTTAAAACTAGTTTGAATTTCTGTTAAACACTAAAGCAGATATTTTGAAGAATGTTAGTAACCAGTAACTATTGACATCCACATTTAAACCAAATTTCTTTAAAAAATACGAGTTTGTGTTCAACGGAACAAAATTAATATATAACTATTTTGAAACAAGTGGATGATGCCAAAGATGCTATTATTTTCATTTTGGGGTGAACTGTCCCTTCAATTCAAGTGTCAAGTAATAGTCATAAAAACTGATGTGTCGCTTGAGGAAAACTAAATCAAGTACCTTCTTTGAACAAGCAGAATCATTATGCCAGTGTAATCAGTGATTCTCTTTTACATTTTCCCACTATAAAACGATAGCTTCAACATGCAATCCATGTTAAGACAAAAATGAATAGCATAAAATAACATATTGAACTAAACTTACAGTTTCCAGGCTGTTTAAAAAAAAAAAAAACACATACGCCCAGTAAAATTGCAAATAAACACAAAGACAACAGTTATAGAAAAAAATGTTTGTCTAATATTTACTCAGCACTTGGTAGGCAAATAGCATAGCCGTAGCTGTTTTAACACCAATTTTTTTTTTTTTATCTTAGGAACTGCTGGAAGAAGAAAAAGAGGTTGTACATGAAACTCCTCACAACAAATCTGTGAACAACTTGACATTTAAAAATCTAATCAAAATGAGGAAGACATCAACATTACCTTGAATAATCAAGTGAGGAGTGATTGGTAGCATCAGTTTTTCAACATCAATTACTGTAGCTGCAAAACAGATAAATATAATAAGAGTAAAATAAGACTTAACATTAATTAATCTAAATCTATGGTACAACCATACCAATCTGTATGGGGTTAAAATACATTTGTACACAAATCATTCCCTGAACCCATCAATTTCTCTTAGAATAGGATATATATATATATATATATATATATATATATATATATATATATATATATATATATATATATAGTGATAATGACTTTGGCTTATATCTGTGTACTCAGAGCGTACACTCACCTCAGGTACACCTGAACACCAAAAATTAAATGTACAATTAATGACACACTATACATCAAGCTCATTAACATTATTGAGAAATAGACAATTAATATGTATTTTGTCAATATTAACGTTAGCTTAAAATAATTCAACTGCATTTAATTTTCAGCTCCATTTAATAAAACAGTTAAGACTCATTTCATTTTGAGTTTAGTTTAAATAACTAACTTACAGTTGAAAAATTTTACCATAATGATAGCTTAGTCATAATGACTATGTGAAGACCAGAGCTTACCTTAACGGTAAACGTTTAACTTTTCATGGTGACTTCGCCTTCATCTCAGTGTTGTGCTGAAATAGAGAATTCATTAATGCAGTTACAATAAGTTAAAGTTATGTTTTTTTCAGGTAACTTAACGTATGGTCAAAAACTCACTCAAGATAAACTCACTGTATCTAATACCTCGCAAACACTACAATGACCGCCTGGCGTCTGTTATTTCTTGTTTAAAATACCATTTGTTAACGGATAGCGTGACAAAACATAAGAACCTACAACTAATGTCACTTGGTTAATTCTTTTAAATACACACACAATACACAGAAATACATACAAAACAATCCTTTAACGGACAGAATTTGACTTTAAAACACTTACCGAGGATGAATTCGCTGGATGAAAGACGACAGGTGAATTTCAAATTAGGAGAGCCGTTGCCTGCATGTCGAGTCGTGTCCGTTCGGTTCTATGAATCGGCCCCTTAGTGAACAGTAAAGAATCGAATCCGCCTAAAACCGATTCCTTTTTGTATATGATTCATTACTGTTTCGTTATACTGCTTGGCCACACGCATTTATACACTAATTATACACTAATTGCATATTGCTGAATGTGCTTGTGAACACGTGGGATCAAATAATTCCCGAGCAAACGGTTCAATTCGGTTCAATATGATTCAGAGTCGCTCGAGTGCTGAACCGAACCAGTGCAATAACGTGATATTGATTACAATATAGTAACATTGTTTTTTATTCACTTTACCAGCGAAAGTATTACATATATCTGACCTTGACAATAAGAATAAAGTTCGTTTGAAGTGTTTTGAGAATTATAAATATATATTTTTTTCTCCCAGAATTCATTTCACATCAACAAGCAAATGGTAATGGCGGATGAGAAAGCCCAGCTAATATTATAAATATTGCGTTTAATATGTCACGAAATGAAATTTTAACAGTGTTTCATGCGAGAATGTAGTTCTTACAAACTCAAATCTGTGGTTTATTTATAGATATCATGTGTAAATTTTAAGCGTGCTTTGCCGATAGCGGAGATTCTGACCTCCAGGGTGTCCATCATCACTCATGTATCCGGCGAAACGAGGTTATAATCGGCTAGACATGTAAGACTTGCCCCGGTCTTAGATGGCTCTATAATGAATGTGTTATGAAATTTAGTTTTAACCGTTTTTCATGCAGGAATGTAGTTGTTTTAAACTCAAGTCTGTGGTTTATTTATAGAGATAGTGCATATTTTAAAATATTGTTTTGAAAATGCGGAGATGTGACCTCCATGGTGACGGGTGCCCAATCCTCATGAATCCGTCTAAAGCAGGCTGGTCATTCTGACATTTAAGCTGACTTTGGTTTCATGAATCAATTACTTTTGTTCCAGTTTACGTTTTGGTTAAGCACAAAGTTATGTTGATTAAAAATGATTTAATATTTTCATGTTAACCTTATAAAATTAAGGTGCAGTACACCCAAAAATGGAAAACCAGGGGACAGTTTTATGCACCGAACAGTCTGAAGAAACTGGTTAGTTTATTTTTCTTCACAAAATACTTTGTCAAAAAATAAAATAAACATAATAATAATAATATAAAGTGTGTGTAGAGTTTTTCATGGTCATTTGCAGTACTGTATTTAGATGCACAGTAACTGATTTTTTCCCCAAATTCATAGTAAAATCTGCAGTAGCATACTGTTAATCATGTTCACAGTATGGAAATGTTGAGAATACATTATCATGCTGTGAAAACAGCAATATATACAGTAACACACTGTGCACAGCTTATACAGTAAACAACTGTTGAGAAATGCAGTATAATACCGTGAAAACAACAGAAATCGTTTACAGTGTAGGCTCTTGATAGGCTAGGAACAGCCTATCATTCTGCTATTATTCATATATTCTGTTAAAAGATTTTTGTGTTCATCCTTGCTACAAGCCAAAAAAAAAAGCACAAAAAAAAGAAAGAAATAAACCTAATTGAAACAATTTATATATGGCATGGCCATTAAAATACAATGGTCCTTAACCAGATATATATATATGTGTGTGTGTGTGTGTGTGTGTGTGTGTGTGTGTGTGTGTGTGTGTGTGTGTGTGTGTGTGTGTGTGTGTGTGTGTGTGTGTGTGTGTGAATGCGAGAGTGTATGGGTGTTTCCAAGTACTGGGTTGCAGCTGAAAGGGCTTCCGCTGCATAAAACATATGCTGGAAAAGTTGGCGGTTCATTCCACTGTGGTGACCCCTGATAAATAAGAGACTAAGCGAAAGGAAAATTAATGAATATTATTGCTCCTGCTGCAGCCATGGTATGGCAGCAAAGTTGCTTGATTATTATGCCAAAATCATAGTTAAGTTTCGGACTTGTCAACCTAGTAAATAGTTACTTTTCATTTTCTGTTGATCTTAGCGAACAATGTAACTACAGAACAGTAAGGCTGTAAATGGGAAAATTATGGCAACTCTTTTTTTTTTTTTTTGAGCGAGGTGCTACTAGTCTAATCCAATTCAATGGTTTATGCTAAGCTAAACTAAGATAAAAGTACTATCGACAGATAGTACTAAAAAATGGAAAAACTGTATGGAATTTTTTTTATAGAGCACACTTCGTACACAATGGTAATTCAAAGTGCTTTACATAAACATAAACAAATAATGACAGGCGAGGCAGTGGCTCAGTAGGTAGTGCTGTTGCCTCACAGCAAGAAGGTCGCTGGGTCGCTGGTTTGCATGTTCTCCCTGCCTTCGCGTGGGTTTCCTCCGGGTGCTCCGGTTTCCCCCACAGTCCAAAGACATGTGGTACAGGTGAATTGGGTAGGCTAAATTGTCCGTAGTGTGTGAATGTGTGTGTGGATGTTTGCGACCCCGGATTAATAAAGGGACTAAGCCGTCAAGAAAATGAATGAATAAACAAATAAATAAAAACATTTTATTAAATAAAAATAACATCCTGGTAGGCAATTTAATGTCAAATCTTTGTTACTGAAAGATGGTTGAAACAGGGGCAAAAATTTTTACACTGCACTGTCACATAGTTACAGATGAGGACAGTTTTCAGATGCTGTGTAGTATTGCACCTGCTTCAGTCATAGTGTGGCAACAAACTTGCCTGATTATTATGCCAGAATGAGAGTATTGTTCTTAGTGTCGACCTAGAAAATAGCTACTTTCATTTTCTGTTTATCTTAATGCACAATTTAACTTAAGAAGAGTTAAGCTGTTAAAAGGAAAATAAAAAAAATATTATTATTTTTTTTTTTTTGAGTGAGAGGCTAACGGTCTAAGCTAAGCTAAAAGTGCTATCGACAGACAGGCTGAGGTAGGCTAAATGGATTCAAAAATGGTAAAACTGTCTTGTTCATTTCGTACACAATGGTAAATCAAAGTACTGTACACATACTTGAACATAAACAAATAATAAAGAAATGTAATTCAAAAAAATCCCATGTAACATCTTGGCGGCCACCTTAATGTCAGAAATTTATTGACCTAGAAAACTTTTCATTATCTGTTAATTAGGTGCACGATGTACCTATAGAAGTGTTAAGCTTCAAATAGGAAACATATAATATTCTAGAAACTCTTTTTTTGACATTTTTGAGCGAGATGCTAATAGTCTAATCCGATTCAATGATTTATGCTAAGCTAAGCTAAAAGTGCTCCCACAAGACTTAAAGATCGGCTAAATGGATTTAAAAATGGTAAAATTCAACTGGTTAACTCTAGGAGAGTAGTAAAATGAGCTTATTTCCAAAAAGGGAGAGTGATCCTGTCACACCTCATTGTTCCCCATCTCTAAAATCTGTGCCTCGGAAATCTGTGAGAGCATGAAATTCATCTTCTTGAATTCTCTGTCAGGACCCTGTCAGCCTGAGGAACTGCTTGGCAAAGAGTGTTTGAGGAGCTATTCTGGAGCTCAGAGTGCTGTCTGAAAATACAGGTTTGCTTGTTTAGACTGCTCTGGATATCAGGTAACTGTAGAGGCCCACCTGAGCTCTTTGTGTGAGTACAGAATACTCATTCATTCAAGGAGTACCACTATTTAAAGTAAGCTCTGACCTTTCCAGGCAGCCAACGTCCTTGACTGACACTTCCAGCACTGTCTGAATTAGACTCAAAACAGCAAATAACAAAAAGTCATTTCAATTTGAGAAACAAATTAAATCTGAATTTATTTTAATTATAAAAATTTAAATGTGGCTTACACTTTAAATGAATACTTTAAATGTACAGCAAGTTAAGGATGAAGTGCATCCATGAAGTTGTTATTGCAGAATGAAGATAGACTTATTGGCAACTACACCACTGTTCCTGAATGTCCCAGCCAGAGCCCTGACTTAAACCCAATTGAGCATCTCAGGAGAGACCTAAAAATGGCTGTTCATCAACATTTACCATCCAACCTGACTAAACTGGAGACGATCTGCAAGGTGGAATGGCAGAGAATCCCCAAATCCAGGTGTGAAAAACTTGTTGTATCTATTTCAGTTGTTCTTTTTTAAAAACTGCAGAAATGTCATCATTCTGTGTTTTTCTGTCAATGTGGGGTGCTGTTTATAAACTTAAATGATTTTAGCAAATGGCTGTAATATAACAAAGAGTGAAAATTTTAAGGAGGTCTGAATACTTTCCATACCCACTGTGAATTTGGATGTGATCTTATTCACTGATGGATAGGATGATTGGAAATAATAATTCGTTTTAAGGTTAAAAACACTACAAATGCATCCATTCATTCTTAATATAATACTATATATTATCTAATTAATATAATAATAATTTATTTTACATGCAATTTATGAAATAGATACGTTTGTTTTAGCCTACTGTGGACTAATGCAATACCTGTTCATGTCAAACCATCATTCACTGTCCTCAATCCAGCTTGAGTGAACAAAACGTAACATTTCCCCTGAGCACTACAGACGCTCTCAGTGATCAGCGTCAAGTCTTTCTATAATGACAGTGACATTCATACATGTTCCCAGAACAAACAGGAACTCCAAGTACACATGGTCTGGCTGAACAAAAAGAATCACATTAAGACATTTGAATGATGTAAACAAAAGTGCATACAAAGCTTTCTGAAATGTTATTGTGTGTGAAACACATTTTTTTTAAATAAATTTTTCACTAGGAAATAATTCAGCAAACAAAACAAGACACATGTGGCTCTAGCATGAGTGCTAGAGAAGAGACTTTAGAAAAGCTTAAAGCTTAAAGATGCTGCAAAATGCTGATGTGAGTATAGAGTTCAATGGTATTGACATTTGAAATGAAACAATATCACTTTTCTGTAGTATCAATTAGGGGTGTGTAAGATGGGTTTTAACTACAGCGGTGTGAACTGTAGTTTTGCCAAATGACTAAAAAGTTATCAGCATGATGGTAAAAAAAACGGATCATTTCTAGTCAAACCATTCTTCTGCAATCTTATACTAAAAATTAAAATAAGGACAGTATTAATAGCTTAAAATGTAGGAGAGCGTTTCTATTATTTCATGTACTGTATTGCAATATGGAGCAAAGTGGAGGGCAACATTCCAGACTTCTTGGTTTTCGGTTTTAGGGTCACTGTTTCAATATGGTTAGGTACATGATTTGTTCAGTAATAAAACAAGCCACTGTCAAATAAAAACAAAGAAACCTTAAGCAAGGACAAAAAACAACAAAAAACAATACAAAATTAATAGAATGTAGCAAATACTAATAAAATAAACAGTGCTTAATGGGTATCTAAAAGTAGTTTTCAGTTATATAAACTAAATAATATAACCCCAAATACCAATTGTATACTGTATAAATGTAATCGCATTAATTAAATAAAGTTTAAGCATTATTGAGTCATATGGCTCATCAAGAGCAGAGTGGGGGTTTTATTTTATTATTATATATTTTTTTATTTTTTTGTTTGATTAATACTAAAAGCAAAGACAGTATGGAATAACATTTTTTTTTATGTTAAGACAATATGAATAGGTTAAATACAGCGGGTAAAATAAGTATTGAAGTATTAATTTTTCCTGGTAAATTATTTATAAAGGAGCTGTTGACACGAAATTGACTCAAAACCCTGATCTTCTTCAAGAATCTAGTTCTTATTTACTATTGAATTCAGGTCAGGTGATTGGCAGGCCATTCTATCAGCTTTATTTTCTTGTCTGAATCCAGTCGAGAGTTTCCTTGGCTATGCTTGAGATTATTTTCTTGCTGAAATGTTCACCAGTGTTTAATTTTCATCATCTATTAAGGTAGATGTTTGACTAAAGCTGCTAATATTTGCTTACACTGACGAGGAACAGGGGTGCTGAAAATTACTGAGAGATTTCAGCTGCTGTCTGAGCTTTCCATGTCTTTCTACACGTGTTCAATACCTTTTCTCTGTGTCATTTTAATTTATAAAACATAACTTTATTTCTAAATGAATTACTTTTTTTTCTTTGTGTGTGTGTGGAATAATTTTGTTTAAAACTTCAAGTCAACAGCACCTTTAGAAATATATTTTCTGTGAAAAATTGTGGACAATACGTATTTTGTTTGATGTACATGTCAAATAACGGCAAAATGCATATCATTAAAACATAGTCAATTATGTCTAACAGTAAAAATTGAATTCGGTGAAATATATAAAATTAGACATGCATAATTATTGCAATTATAGTTTATGTTGTACTATTTCTCGATATTGTATTGAGTACTGTGACTTATTAAAGTACTGTATCAAAGTTAGAAATTACAGTATTGCGACAGCACTAGATGGGAGATGAGACGGTTTGTTTATCCTTGTTATGGTGAATCATAGGCTTATAAACAACTCCATTAGCGTCATTAAAGAGCTTCAGGCAGGGACACATTTCTCTCCTTAAAAACAGCAGATCATCCAGATCACTGCTGGCATTTCACTATACAGCGCATTCACAGCGTCTGCCTGCACCACGGTACCAGCCGTGACTCACCATCACTATGGAAGAATAATTCATTACATATTTCTGAAGAGAGAGGAGATTGCACACAATAAGGGTCTGCTTCTTTTTCTTCAGGATTTCAAAATTAGGTCAACACCAGGTCAAATGTGCAGCTGGTCAGAAAAGGTTTCAATTTTTGTGATTAAAAGTCCGGGTTATTTCACTAATTATTACTTTAATAGTTCTTCTAAAGAAACATTGGTGATGTGTTGTCTAAATATGAATATTGACATGTGAAAACATTCTGAAAACCTAGTCATCTATACGTTTCTGGATATCGCGAATTATGTAGCCAGAGCTACGTACAACTGCATTTTGTCTTTAAAACGAACGCTACATGGTGATTTAATGCCATTCCATCGAGTCCAGTGAAGAACAGTTCCAGAAACCATCTTATAACCTGTATATTTATAACAAATCTGCACATACAATTTAACATCCAGATCTTTTTTGACTAACTGCATTTTTTTTATATTTATTTTGTGTTGTCACTTGTCACTTTATGTACACTGGAAGCTTCTGTAGCCAAATCAAATTTCTTTGTGTGTCAAGCACACTTGGCAATAAAACTGATTCTGATTCTGAGAACGCAGCTAAGACAAAAACAAAAGCCCAAAAATAAAATAAACAAGTAAATAACAGGGTGAGAATGTGGTAAACTCTGAAAATGTGTTAAAAACTCAGGGGATTTTTTTTTTCTGGATTGCTTTTCAAAACATTGCGGTAGGGTTAAGAGAAGGGGGTGGGTGGGTCAATCTGTGCTTTTTAAAATACTATTGGTTAGGTTTAGGGAAGGAAGAGGGTGGGGGATCGGTCGGTTGGTTAGTCAGTCAGTCAGTCAATCGACAGCAGCCTCTGGTGGATTTACATGAGAACAGCAGGCATGAATTGCACTCACATGAGAAATTTGTGATCTGAAAAAGCATAGACAGTGGCCTTTGGTGGATACGCAAAAATAAAAACTGCAAACAAAGCTCCTGGGATGTATTTTGCCCTCTCCAGAAATGTCTATAGGGATACATAATCGTTATGAGCCTTGGTTGGAGAACTACACATCTGTCACTAAACTGGACTACAAATACCATCTTGCACCTCACACACACCTGTTCCCGAGTGGTATTTTTTCAATGAAATCCTCTGAAACAGCTTTAGCAAAGAAACAGTTAAGCAAATTGAGGTATTAAACCCCATGTTGTAGAATTGACGATTCAAGAGATTTAATGGAGCGGTGAGATTTCCTAACTAGCATGCAGAGATAATGGGTTTAGTTTTTAAATGCTCTGTTCTTGTAAGGTGTTTTGTTTTAACATTGGTCTGACATATGAATGAACAATCTGCGAATAAATATGTCTTGTTTTGGTCATAAAACAGCAACATTATTAAAATAAATCAAGTCATAGTTTCAGCGTATTTGTATAGTCAGGATTAGTTTGCGAGCCATTTGCAGCACAGCAGAACTTTGTGCACACACACTGTCCACTAGGCTACATGAGACAGAGTGTTTCACACCCTGTCATTAAAATGCAAATTCGCCAGGTCTCAAAATGCTTCTGAAATGACCAATGCTTTAAATCGCTTTAATTACCTGACCTGGTGTTTCGAATCACCTTAGTCACCTGACCTAGGTGTTTTGGATCATGCTTTGGATCGTGTTTCGAAACACTTGCACTTTGGGATCTCGACACTGTGTCAAAACATCAGTTTCACGTTAGCCATCCCCAGTTTTTCCTTGCAGTGTTTCCTGACCCTGAACTTGAGTGTTGTTTATGGTATTAGCCGCCTGTACTGATCTCTTCGCCTGTGACCCGACTCCTCTTTTGGATTGCCCTTCACGTTCCCGTTCCCGTTTCCTTCTTGTGAACAAGGCCTCCCTGACTACTCTTGCTAATAAAGACTCTGCATTTGCATCACCAACTCCGTTGCCAGAACAGTATTTGTTACAATTTTCTTCTGGGGAAAGTCTTATTTGTTTTATTTCAGCTAGAATAAAACGT
Source organism: Danio rerio (assembly GCF_052040795.2). Lineage (NCBI taxonomy): Eukaryota > Metazoa > Chordata > Actinopteri > Cypriniformes > Danionidae > Danio > Danio rerio. The sequence continues at coordinate 48,498,971 of NC_141029.1, read as the reverse complement.
TTGGACACTTTTGGACTTTAGTGCAACAGTAAATATACAAAAGATCTAATATAAAAACAAATAGCACCTCAACTTAAAATACCCAGCAGGCAATCCCAACTTTACATATCTCACAGTTTGCTATGGAAATGTTGTCGTCAGCAACTTTGTAATGCCTCCAGACGGCAGACATATTCACGCTTTCCACTTCAAGCTGATTCCGCGCATTTAACCAATAGTGTAGCGTCTCTGCAACAAAGAGATGTCATGCCACATGCGTTGCTGTTTCTGTGTGAAGTCAAGAAAGAGCTCTAATCCTAATACATATATATTAAAATCCTGATCTGGAGGTAATGTCCGATTCCGATGAAACCGTGTGATTGGGCTCAATTTACGATCATGTGATCAGATCTGCACAAATCCTGAAAAATATCTAGTAAAATATTACTTACTGTCATCATGGCAAAGATAAAATAAATCAGTTATTAGAAATGAGTTATTAAAACTTTTATGTTTAAAAATGTGTTGAAAAAAATCTTCTCTCTATTAAACAGAAATTGGGATTAAACAGAATAACTCAGCGGGGCCAACAATTTGACTTCAACTGTATATATAAACTACTAAGTGCTTGAATTTACAAAAATGGTACTATATCATGATATAAATAGTTATGGGGATATGAGATGACTTGTATTGTGATATTAGACTTTTGTCATATCGTCCCGCCATACATCACAGCTTAACAAGCTGTCACCTTCAGTCCATCTCTTTCTGTACAGCAAATTTGATGTTGAAACTGCTGTAATGTGAAGATGGATATGTCCCCTGAGCAGGTGGCATCAGGACTGCGGAGGGCAGTGTTTACTCCAGCTGTGTACAGCACTATGAGATCATCTTCACCATGACAACATGAGCTCAGACCACCGAGAATAGAGAGAGAAGGTGGGGGGTCGTTCTCTGCTCGACCCATACTGTAAACACTGATAACTCTCGAGGATCTCAGGGGAACGATTAGAGCCAGACATATATTCCAGAGACAGTCCACCCTCTGCCACACCATCTAACATCACATACTTTAGTCAGAAAACAGAGTAAAGCTTGGGAAAATGTACATGGATTTACTGGATACAGACGTACAGTTGCAGGAAAGAAGTTTTTCAACACATTTCTAAACATAATAACTCATGTCAAATAACTGATTTATTTTATCTTTGCTATGATTACAGTCAGAATTTTTCGAGCTATTAGTATTCATCTTAAAGCGACATGTAAAGGCTTAACTAGGTTAATTAGGCAAGTTAGGGTAATTACCCTGCAGGCACAGGTTGTCAACATAATGTCATATTGACGTTGCAAATTTAAATGTAGTCAATCGGTCAGTCGGTCAGTCATTCAGTCAGTCATCAGTCAGTCAACAGCGGCCTCAGGTGGATTTACGCGAGAACAGCAGGTGCAAATGGTACTTGCGAGAAAAACTTGAGATCTCAAAAAGACTACTGCAAAAAACGTAGCTCCTGGGACGTGGTTGGCGTTCTCCTGAATTGTATATAGAGGTACGTTTTCAGAATGAGCCTGGGTTGGAGGTTTCTCATCAGTTTGAGAGACTGAGAGACTTTCACATACCATTTTTAGCATCTTCTACTTCTGCATGACTCATTGTGTGCAGCTATAAAAAAAAAAATAAATAAAACAAACATTGCCTTGGAAACTAACTCACAAGTTTTAAGTAGGGATGCACTGCAATTAAAAATCTGTGCCAAAACCGAAAATTCTGAATGCACCTGGTCGTAAAATGAAAACGAAACAAAAAAATCTTTAATGTTTAAATATATTTTTAAAAATTGCAAGCAGCAAAAGCAAACATACTACTAACAAGTGTGGGCACAATTTTTGAGCTGACTTTGTGCAATTTATGCATAGATATGTTCAACTGTACATGAATATAATATCCACAAAGCGGAATATTGAGAAACTTTGAACTTTGACCATGGCATGCATGCAACAGCATGCAAACACAGGGCTCATATTTTAGACAGTTTTTCTCTTTAGAGCCCAACCCCCCACTCCCCCCCAAAAAAACTTCTAAAATTACTAAAAATAAATAAATAAATAAATAAATCTGAATCAATGCTAAATATAAATATCCAGGGGGAAATTCAACTAATAAAAATGACAACGGCACACAGCACTAAACAATTAAGCAAGCCCAACAGTTTGGTGTATGAAACTGGCTGCCTCTCCCACCTCTATTCACAGGGATCTTCACACATTTGCCTGTGCAGAGTGATTTCTGTGTTTCTGAGTCACCATTGTGGACTGCAATGCAGACGTAGAAATTCAGGCTGGTGGGATTAAACTGGTTTATTCCACACTGCATTTCTGGTGCATTTTATGATTACAGAATATTTTTACAAGTCTGTGAAAGAAGATTATTGCTGGGTAAATCTACTTCTGTCCTATGCTACCTGTTAATATGTGTATATAGTAGAAGTCAAAATAATTAGCCTTCCTGTAAATTAAAAAAAAAAAATATATATATATATATATATATATATATATATATATATATATATATATATATATATATATATATATATATATATATATATATATATATAAAGTGCTGTTTAGTATAGAAATGTTTTGATAACACTATTTTGATGGTCCATTTGAGTAATAGTAGACTGTCTGCTTAATATCTGTTGATACTGCTCCTTCAACAGACATTTAACTGACTATAAGAAACTTTGCAAGTACATGTCAATTCACACTAACCCCAACCCCAACCTAACGGTCTATTTATAATCGAATGAGAATTAGTTGGCATGTAGATGCAATGTAATTAAAATTCAACAAACGGACCATCAAAATAAAGTGACCGAAGATTTTTTCAAAACGTTTTTAAACATAATAGTTTTAATAACTATTTTCTAAAAACAGTATACATACCCTTTAATAGATGTTTTGCAAAATGCTAGCATTCAGCCAAAAGTGCAATTTAAAGACGTAACTAGCTTAACTAGGCAAGTTAGTTTAATTCGGCAAATCATTGCACAACAGTGGTTTGTTTTGTAGACAATCGAAAACAAAATTTACTAAGGGGAAAATATTATTTACCTTAAAAATACAACTTAAAACTGCTTTTAATCTAGCCAAACTAAAAGAAATAATACTTTCTCTGGAAGAAAACAAAAATATTATAGCAAGTATTGTAAAAAATGTGTTGCTCTATTAAAAATGACAGGAAATGTGCTAAATTAATTCTGAACAATTGATTGTTCCTATCAGAATCAACGGATCTATGTTAAGCTGCTTTAACACAATCTGCTTGGTTTAATACCTTGACTTCTAGTTGATCATTTGGTATCAGAAGTGGCTAATATGAAAGGCAAAGGCCTCTAGATTACTTATTTAACCAGAATAAAATATGATCATGACTTGATTTGTAATTATTAATTAAAACAGTAAGGTTTGACTTTGCTTAGACAAAAGTATTATCACTTTACAGAAATAATGTACAGTACAGAATATAAAGTCATGCTGCAGTGGAAAAAAGAATTAATATTGCGCATGACTCCCATGAGCTTGGAGGACTGCATCCACACATCTCTGCAATCGACTCAAATAACTTACTAATAAAGTCATCTGGAATGGCAAAGAAAGCGTTTGCAGGACTCCCAGAGTTCATCAAGATTCTTTGGATACCTCTTCAATGCCTCCTCCTTCATCTTAACCCAGACATTCTCAATAAAGTTAATCTCTGGTGACTTGGTTGGCCAATCCTGGAGCACCTTCACCTTCTTTGCTTTCAGGAACTTTGATGTGGAGGCTAAGGTATGAGAAGGAGCGCTATCCTGCTGAAGAATTTGCCCTCTCCTGTCGTTTGTAATGTAATGGGCAGCACAAATGTCTTGATAACTCAAGCTGTTGATGTTGCCATCCACTCTGCAGATCTCTTGCACACCACCACAATGAATTAACCCCAAACCATGATTTTTCCTTCACCAAACTTGATTAATTTCTGTGAAAATCTTGGATCCATGTGGGTTCCAGTAAGTCTTCTGCAGTTTCTGTGATGATTGGCACATAGTTTAACAGACGATTCATCAGAAAATTCTACCTTCTGCCATTTTTCTAAATGATCAACTAGAACTCAAGTTATTATTTGTTGCTCCCACATATGGGATCATCGACAAGACTTTTTTTCAGGTAGCATATATATATATATATATATATATATATATATATATATATATATATATATATATATATATATATATATATATAATATATATACACATACACACACACAGGTCTCATAATTTTGCCTTCAACTGTACAGTATGAACATTCTACATTGTGATATTAAATATTGTTTAAACCAGTGGTTCTCAAACTGTGGTACGTGTACCACTAGTGGTACACGGGCTTCCTTCTAGTGGTACGCAGAGGAATCAATTATGTAATATGTACATGCTACAAATATTTAAAAATTTATCAAAAATGATTTACATATAATAATATTCATTATATGACATATAGCCTATATTTCTGTCCAGGCAACATTTTCAGATGTTGATGAATTGGCTACTATATGTTAATACTTTACATTTAAGTACTGCACTTTTCTTTTTACCTTTTACAGATTTTAATTTAAATGTTGACTTATTTTAGTTTGTTTTTTTACATTTTACATAGCACAGTACAGTGTTAACGTTCAGACTATTTATGTTTAAAGTGGCTGACAATAATAAATATTCTTAATTACAGGAATTAATCTGCCACTTTTTGAACTGTGCAGAACTGTAGCTGCTTTACTGGGCTGACTACGCTGTATTTCAATACTGCTCATTATGGTGGTACTTGGAGAGACAATTTCTTCTGAGGTTGTACTTGATGAAAAATGTTTGAGGACCACTGGTTAAACCAAAGAAAAAGAAGCAATGCTTCATCAATGTTTTTCATCTTAATATTAATTTTAATCAAACCAGAGAATTCAGGGCGACGTTATATTGTACACTGAATTTATTGCATGTAACTATTTTTTGCCAATAAAAACAAAAATGTAAAACATTCCAAGAAAAAAGGTATAAAAACCACACTCTGCACACGGCAGGTAACGTGTGTGTCCTGCTGCCACTGTATTTAAAGAGAAGTATAAATAACCATGCGGTCAAATATTTGCGTGTGGGAAATCGGCGTGCAGCTCTGGTCTGAAACATCAGCACATCAATCACTGAACGCTTTCTGTTTACTCCGCCTGGCCAAATCCTCTCACTTACTGTTATTGATTTCTTTATTCAGTGTTGCTTTTTGCCAACTCAGAGGAGGCGCTGCTAGTGGCCAACACACAGAATGCTGATTATTGTTTAGAAAATGATAAATGTGCAGATTAACTTGTAGATTTTGTCTGGGTTCCATTACATTGTGTCTCCAGCACACTGTTATCACCAAACATTCGATTCTCTTTGCTGAAACTTGATATGAGGATCTCAACATCCCAAATGGCCATCCGCACGCAGGTCCACACAAGGCAATTAATCTGTTATCTGATGCCACGGTGAGCAGATTGCTGCCTAAAACCATCCAGCCACACTTACTGACAATATGTCAGCTGAGTTTGAGGAAATAAGCTTTAAATGCTGTAAGGCTCCATATATGTTATTAATGGGGTTATTTGCCTTTATAACAGCATATGATGATGCTTTAAAAAGGCTTGTTTCATTAGATTCATATTTTCTCTTGTCTTCTGAGAGTTAGTTGAAAGATCCAGCCAGAAGAAAAACATGACAATTGAGCTAAAACTAGTTTTTTTCTCTTTCACAATCAGGTCACAATATACAAAAGTGCAAATCGTAAAATCTGAATTCCAGCAAAAAAGCCAAAATAGTGATGTGTAAACACAGAATTCTGATAGGAAAATGTATATTTCAATTTAAACTCAAAATCCTGAAAAAAAAGTCAGAAGTGTGAGATTTAAATTCAGAACTTTAAGAAAAAATGTTAACTGTAAGATTTAAACTCAGAACTCAGAAAAGAAGTCTTGATTTTGAAACAAAACATTACAAAATTTACAACAAATTTGCAACATAGCCTGATTATGAAAATGCACCCCACATACATTTCTGGAGATCACAAATTATGTGGCCAGAAGTATGTATGGCTGCATTTTGTCTTTTAAACAAACGGTATGGGGCAGTATGAAGCCGTTCTTTTTCGCGGTAACCAGCTGACTGATTACCTCCATGTGGACCGCTTTCCTGCTGTTACCAGTTTGTCCAGTTAGCTCACCACATACAACGGTGGACTTGTAACACAGAGAGGAGTTGACCACAACAACAGGGTTTGAGTCCAGAGATAAATGGTTCCAGAAAGTAAATAAGAAAGAACAGAATCCTATATATATATGGGTCAGTGTCAAAACAGGTTTGGCAAGATGGGAAATTTAAAAATCTTTTACAAAGTTGATTTAAAAGCATCCGTCAGATATTTTAAAATGTACAGATTGTATTCATGTTGATTTTATGTAATTAAAAATAACATTTACACCATTTTTTACAGACATTAAGACTGAATGCAACTGAAAATGTCAAATGGTGTAACTGCCAAAAATTGTGAAATATTAAAAAATTTACTCCTTCTAGATGATATGCAAGTGTACACACTGAAATAAATACTTCATTTTAAAATACCACAATAACATTTATTGTATTCGCATTATCTCTAAATGTACATTTTAATGAGTTTTTGCAATATTCGGCCAGACACATGCTAAAAACACTTCTGGTTTCTAAATAATCTTTGACAAATTATGTAAAAAATGTTAAAAACTATTTTATTACACTAAACTAAGTGTTTTAATTTTAATTTCACATTATTTCCATGTACATAATTATATTTTTATGTAAAATACTGGTTACACCAATTGACAAAAACCAGTTACACCACCTGACAGTGTTGCTTCTACAGCCAAAGATTTTGAAATTGACAATTAAAATCAATTCAAATTAAGAATGATAGTCAACAATTTCAGTGGGATTGTCATTGACAAATGTGTTTAGAACAATGAAACCAGGTTGCTGAACTTTAATACACCAAGTAATAACATCCTTTACATTAAATGTGTGGCCCTCATCAATAGAATATTAACAAACTAAAGAAACATGTTTAACATTTAACACCTTTTCCATCACTGTTTCTTTTCAGTTGGCTTAATTAAAATAAAAATAAGTAGATGATATTAGAAAAAAATCCACTATTTTACTTTTAAGCTATTTAGAAACAATTTGCCAAACACTGTACGTAAATCACTAGTACGTAAGAACTGCTGCTTACTCGTTGTTGCCTTGGTGCTGGGATTAAAGGCCAATTTTTGTAAGCATACACGACTGACTGACAACAAATAATTTCATGAGTGTATCCACAACTTATCCACAAACTATTTATTTTATACAGTTAACTTCAGAATTATGCAGAATTATTATTAGTCCCCCTGAGCTATTAGCTCCCCTGTTATTTTTCCCCCAATTTCGGTTTAACAGAGAGAAGATTTTTTCAACACATTTTCAACACATAATAGTTTTAATAACTCATCTCTAATAACTGATTTATTTTCTCTTTGCCATGATGACAGTAAATAATATTAGACTAGATATTCTTCAAGACACTTCTATACAGCTTAAAGTAGCATTTAAAGGCTTAATTAGGTTAACTAGGCAGGTTAGAGTAATTAGATAAGTTATTGTATATCCATGGTTTGTTCTGTCGACTATCGCGGGGAAAAAGCTTAAAAGGGCCAATAATTTTTTACCTCAAAATGGCTTTTAAAAATTGCTTTTATTCTAGCCTAAATAAAACAAATAAGACTTTCTCCAGAAGAAAATTTTTTATCAGACATGCTGTAAAAAAACCCAAACAAAACTGATTTCAACTGCAATTCATTTGTTTAGCAACTTCTGACTTGTTCTTCACAACTTTTCATCATTAAAGTTCCTCCGAGTCACCTCCAGTTGTTAATAATAATAGTACAACAGCAAGCGCATCAAGTATGAAAACCTCCAAAACTTAAGGCTGTGTGCACTCAGTCTATAGAGGCTTGTCAGCCTTGTTTCATTTCCCATGTTAGTTTTTTCTTTTATTTAAAAAAGAAATTCCCAAGTGCTCTTTAACAGAGAGAATATTATTGTCAACACATTTCTAAACAAAATAGTTTAAATGACTAAATTCTAATAACTGATTTCTTCCGTAATCTTTGCCATGATGACAGCACATAATATTTGACTAGATAATTTGTAAGACATTAGTATTCAGCCTAAAGTGACATTTAAAAATGTAATTAGGTTAATTAGGCAAGTAAGATCTATTGGCCAAGTCATTGGGTAACTGTGGTTTGTTCTGTATTTAAGAAGGCTAACAATATTGACCTTAAAAACTGCTTAAACATTTTAAAAACTGCTTTTATTCTATCCAAACTAAAAGAAATAAGACTTTCTCAAGAAGAAAAAAAATACTTACAACATTTCAAAGGAGGGTGATACAGTGGCTAATGTGGTTAGCACAGTTGTCTCACAGCAACAAGGTTGCTGGTTTGAGTCCAAGATGGACCAGGATGGCTTACTGTGTGGAGTTGACATGGGTTTCCTCTGGGAGCTCCAGTTTCCCCCACAGTCCAAAGACTTGCGGTATAGGTGAATTAGAAAAACTAAATTGACTGTAGTGTATGAATGTGTGTGTGAATGAGAGAGTGTGTACATTATATTGTGTGAATATAAACATGGATTAACATAAACAAAAAAAAAACATTCATGTTGTGCAGTAAAATAATTTTATCCTATGTTTACAAAGCTTTAATAGTAAGGTTGTGGATTAAGCACCTATTTCTCAAACAAAAATAAATAAATAATCTACACTATGAACACAAATAGTAGTTTAATTTATGTCGCATTTTTGATCAGCATCATGAACTAATGATATTTGACTAAATTGACCCCTGACAGAAAGACTCCTGCTATATGAGTCAAATGGTGTAACCAGTTACACCCCTTGACATTTCAACTCAAAATGAAATTTGACAGGCATTATCAATAACATCTATGTAAGCACATGGGCTTGGTGGGAATATTTCAAATTTAACTTTTAAATATAATACTTATTTTTATAATTATGAACAATTATCAGTGCATTTCTGGGGTCTTACCATTTGACATGCATATCTAAGAATAGCTGACCATACCTTAAAAAGGTCAAAGTATCTCACATTTTAAAAAGAGTTACTAACCTTTGCATGCAGCAATTAGTCTTATCAAGAGTTCTTCTCTGTGATTCAATTTCCTGTCTAACTGTCTTGTGCACAATATTAACAAAATGGCTCAATAAATGGTGGTTACACCATCTTGACATTTCAGAAATTTGAGGTGACAGAAAAAATTCCCCAAATGAAATATAATATTTAAAACAATTGTGCTATATTTACCTTTATTTACTATTAAATATATCTAATGTAAAATTATGCCAGACTAGCCGATACAATGTTTCATTGAGGCTTTCACATTTTTTAAACAAGGTAAACTATTTGGTACCAATTTTTTTTGGTTACACCACATTGACATTCTTGCAATAATCCCCTAAAAATTTTCTTAAAATGGATTAAAACCAAAAAATTAAACTTGGTCCTCAAAATAGAGAATGTATGCAAGTAATTTGCTTATTTATTTTGAAACTGTAACCTACTTGAATTTATTTAAAAGACATGGACACAAAAAAATGAGCGTCACGTCATTGACCCATATATATATATATATATATATATATATATATACATACATACATACATACAAGTGAATAACAGGGTGAGAATGTGGTAAAATCTGAAAATGTGGTCAAAATCAGGCAAGGGCTTTGCTTTTTCTGGATTTTATTTGAAAATTTTGGTTAAGGGGAGTGGTTGGTTGGGTCAATATGTGCTTCTAAAAACACTATTGGTTGGGTTTAGGGAAGAAGGAGGGTGGGTCAATAGATTGGTCAGTCAAGTTAGTCATTCAGTCAGTTGTCAGGAGCCTCTGGTGGCCAATGGTACTCATGAGAGACATTTGAGTTCTGAAAAAGCATACAAAGCGGCCTCAGGTGGATTCGCGGAAAAAAAAAAACTGCAATAAAACGTAGCTCCTGGAACTTATTTGGTGCACTTCAGAAATGTATATAGCGGTACGTTTTCAGTATGAGCCTGAGTTGGAAAAATCAAAGTTGTGAGATGTAAACTCATAAGACTAAATGTCAGAATTTCAGAACTCAAAACCAAGATCACAACAACACAAAGATCATAATTGTGAGATTTAAACTCGGAATTTTAATGGGGTAAGAGTAATTAATCTAATATTCAGAATTTTTTTTAAGTCTGAACTATGAAATGTAAATCTGGGAAAAAATAATCAAACTGTAAGATGTCAAACCCTAATTTTGAAGGGAAAAGTCAGAATTATTTATCCCAAGAATTCTGGAGACTGCAAAAAGCAATCTCATAATTCTGCAAAATAAGAAATAACACTGAATTCTGATATTGTTATTCTTAATATTCAGAGTTTAAAACTTAAAATTCTGCCTTTTTCTCAAAATCCTGAAATTTCTTGTAAGAACAGTGAACATCATACTTCAGACTTTTTTTTTTTCTTATCTGAAAAAAAACTTAATTGATTTGTACTAATTTTTAACTTAATTCTTACATTTTCTGAGAAAATTAATTGAAGACTTTACATTATGTTTTCATTTGTCCGCTTTAAAAGCCTGTCAACACAACAAGACAACACTGAACATCAACCAATTAGCACATCTCAGATCCCCTCTGACAAAGCTGTTCTTTCAAAACCCAGGCTCTTATTGCTTATGCTGAAGAACATGGGAACTATCAGTATTGCATCTAGTTTTAGTGCAGGTGGTCTTAAAATCCAAAACGGTCTTATATTTGTGCTATTTCTGTGGATTAAGGAATGCTTTCACATTGAGTAAATGGAGAATCCAAAAAATACAAAATAAAATATAAAGTAGCTGTATAAGTGAAGTTTCATAAACTAATTTCGAGAGGAGCACGTGATATGATTGTGCACCGCTGGCCACTCATCCGTAATCAGTAATAATCCAATCAGAATGATCCTAGCTTAATATAAATGGATCACTTTCTCCTCATTGCACTATCTTCGTTTTGGAAGAATGCTTCCCGCTACAAACGCTCCAGCATTTAAACTACGCTTCACCATCATTCAACCTTCTGGCATGGAAGAACAAACAAACAAACAAACAAACAAACAAACAAACAATCATCATCATCATCAACAACAACTTCTCCAACCAGAAGCCCGCTCTCCTCAAAACTCCAGCAGCTGCCTCGCCAGCAATCGAGCCAGAATCCCCGCAAGAAGCCGGCATATCAACTCTTCCATCTTCTACTTCATCTGCCGCTCACTACACAAGCCACAACTTCGTCCAAACTTATGACGCCGGCGATTCAAGCCACCGGAATGAAGCCGAACTCACGGATCACCTAACGTTAGCGGTCCACTTTCGGTAACGTGCATGCTTAAAGGGAAGTCTGGCGAGATCAGCGTGAATAGAACGCTTTAAATGAAGAACTCACCTCTCAGCCTCCCGCTTGTCAGCAGATCCATAACATTCCGACAGCTGAAATAGTTCGAAGGCAAATGACCAGGCAATCTAATCCATGAACATATGTCCACAACACCTTCATTCGTCGATATACATCCATGGAAAGGTGTACTAATATCCAAAACAGCTGCTGGTGAGAGTGGAGCCATACTTTCACGCATAAACATTATAGCGATCTGATCTACAAAATGGCCGCCGGCCTTTACACTCTGAACTCTCGACCGTGACTCCAAGGAGCCAATACGTTAAAGGGGAAGTATAACCATCCAATGAGCTTTCCAAAACTGGAGATGGTCCCGCCTACTCTCCCGACAAATTCATGAATGGACTGCGTGCAGAGACTTTGTTTCCGGCCAAATAATTCCAATCATGTTGAGATTACAGACATGTTACTTATCATGGATGGAGTAAAGCCATGATAAACATTACATTCACACAGTTCCTATTAAGTGGCAACATTGTTTTTTTAAGTTTGACTTTGGCAGTTGATATATTTACACTTTATAAATAATTTTATATATATATATATATATATATATATATATATATATATATATATATATATATATATATATATATATATATATAATTTTTTTTTTTTTTTTTTTTAAATTATATAAAATTGTGAAATGACTATTACCCAGCAAGTGATAGACAACCTACACATCATGCAGTAACTCTTTTATATCACGCCAGGGGTGCAACTGCACATTTACTGTGGGGTATGCGATTTCAAGTTTTGCGCCCCACTTTACCCAACCCCCCCCCCCACTTTTTTTTTTCATCAGCATGTCAAAGTTCTGAACGCAACTGAAATTGTATGAAATAGAAAAGTATAATAACACCAATGTAAAGTCCCAAAGAATTACATCTCATCCCAACCCAAATTTCTTCTTAGTTCCGTTTTCCGCACCAAATGATTATAGCACCTTGACATGTCTTGTTTTTGTACTTTTTGTACATTTGTCAAAACAAAATGATAGATATGGGAGGCAAAAGAACTTAAAATGTAATCACTTCTCACATGCATATGTGAGGGGTGTAAGGTCTGTCTTCGCATGAACAATTGACTGAAACTGCTATCACACCTTTCACAAAGTGAAATAAAAAAGACTGTACAATGTTTAAGGTAAAACAATAGAGACAAACTTCCTGAAATGTTTTATTTTATCAAAATATTATGGGCCAACTTTTTGGGAACTAAATTGAACTAGTTTTGAGCACAAATCCAAAAGGTTACCAAAATGCCTAATGTATCAATATGATATTTAATAAATTTATAAAAACATGTATATGGTATAAAAATGGATCTTTATAGGATTAATAAACATCTCAGTTTCAAAAAATGTGAATATTCTGAATATTTGTTCATGTGTCAGTTTAAACCAGGGTTAAGAATCATTATAATCAAATATATAAAATTTATATAGGGGAATTTTTTAATCAAAATATTATTTTCTATTTTGTCTGAAACATATTCAGTAGGCCCACACGGTATCTGCGTGCGCAGAAATCAGCAGTTTTCTACAGATTTTTAGCCCATCATTGAGTCTTTGTATTTAATTGTGTAAATGTGTGTACATTTATATTTACTCAGTTTTTAAATTCATTTCACTAATATTATTGTAATATAATAATAGTAATATAAAATGTTCATATGATTTATTTACAGTTGGTAAAGTAGTATTTTCTGCCTTTTAGTAGAAACATTATTAGATATATTAGCGACTTGCTTTGTTTACCAAATAAGTGGATCTAATTTGATTTGCATTGTAAATATTAAATAAAATTGAAGATATAATTTTTTTATTCCATATTATGTATATATATATAGTTTTTATCTGTTTTTAGTTATGATAATCCTAAAATCATTCCGCAGATTTTTTACAAAAGTCCCAGCAGAAATAGCAAAAATATTTAGCAGATTCTGTCTGGCCATAATATTTAGGTATGTACTTTTAAACACACATTTTGTTATTACTCTTATAATTATATTACTCTAAGTTATTACTCTTATAACTTTTGAGCTCAACTGTAAGTATGATTTGACAGTTTATTTTGATAAAACTTTTACATAAACTTTACACTTGAATGCATGACTGCATGTTATTGTTTTGAATGAATTTGAATTAAAACGTGTGTGCCAACGAATGCAATTCATTCCAATAAACCCTCTCGTTTTTGCTAAATTAATTCTACCATATTTTACCATTCTATCTGCTCTTCTGTGTGTGTATTTTCCCGTATTTCTCCCGCATTTGTAATGTTTCTATGAAAGGTGAAAGTAGCAGCTACACAGAGTCGATCTCATGTGATATAATTGCAAGAACTGTTTAAGAGAATTAAGCTTTCGCATTATTTTGGATTGACAGCACGATGAAATAGATGTAAAAACGGCCGCATTCACGTCTTTTCCAGTAAAGCTTTATGCCGCTCTTATCCACCCTCTGATTCAGTATAACGGTGCTGAGTGACGGACGCGCCACATAGTGATAAAGACGGCTTTTATACACGCGATTTGAAGATGCATGAAAGCGGATACTTTGAGATTCGAGTGTGTGAACAGACAAACACACTTAATAATATGAAAACATGTTTTGTTTTAAATACAACTAATATTATGTTAAATTAGCATAAACAAAACTAATTGTCATTGCATTTATGTTAGGTAAAAGCCCATGCAGAGACTGAATGGGGATAATAAATAATTCATTATATGGCAGCCCGTCGCTCCCAAAAACATTAGAAGTTGATTAAAAGTATGGTAATAATAGTGTGGGTTAAGCTTACCAATCCCTTATCCAATTTGTCATGGCAGTTTTCATTTTAAGGCATTGTTTGTTCTCTTTTTGTTTTCTATTTCCCACTCCACGTCTCTTTACTCTTCTCTCCATTTTGAACATGTGACTGTAACCGAGCAACGGATCAATCAAAAGGTCAACGAAGAGGGAGGGGTGGTATAATTTTGTATTCAATAAAATACAATTGTATATTCATATAAAATGCAGGATACACATTTTTTCAACCAAATATATATATTTATTTTGTTTAATATGTATAATAACACGCATAATTTCAAAAATAGTTTTGGCACAATGGCGCCCCCCATGTGTGGCGCCCCTATGCGCCGCATACACTGCATACCCCCTTTTTGCGCCACTCCCGATACCCCAACACATAATTCAAAGCACAAAATGCCGGAATATCAAGCAAGAGCAAAAGTGACGGATCTACTAAACCGTAAGAGGGCGGATTAATCGTTTGCATGCCTGGGTCTCTCTTCATGGCCCTCGGGGCGTGGTCAAAGCATAGCGGCCGGATCGTCTGTCAATCAAACGGCCAACTTGGGCGAGTTGTAAGTGTCCACGGGCCTTTACGTGTCCCCCAGGCCCGCCTCGCACTCCCTCGTCCTAGTACACAGTATTGTTTGCCGTTCTCGACATGATTTCCACACAGAAGGCGGAAAAGACAGGTCTGGCACAGCAATCCCCTTGATTGGTCGTTCGTTGCCGCAATGCATTCTGGGCAGCGCACTTTGCCCTTTAAAACGGCTACAAATGGAATAAAACTAAGATTTAAAGAAGCCAAAATGACAGCATGTTTCTCGAGGAGATGGGTGGCGTCTACCTTTGCAGTCTAGGCGATGGTTGAAAATGTGGCCTACCGTCGATGAGAAACAGCGCTCCTACCGTATGTATAAAAGGCAGTATGCCAAACTGCTCGGTTACGGACCCTGGGTGCCAGGACGGCTGTTCAAATTGAGCTCTTCCAAAGTGACCCAAAACAAGCGATATCAATTGGCAACAAGATTCGGCCTCAAGTTTCGGATCCTATGCAGCCGATGGGGCCCGGGGCCATTTTTTATTTGTTTTTACATTTGTACCTTTTGTCGTCCTTGACCACAAGCTATGGCTGACCACACCTCCCAGCTGAAAAATCCATAAATCCCTGCATAAATTAAACAATAAATAAATATGCAAATAAATAAATGAATAAGTACATACATCCACAAATCCCTGCTTAAATAAATACACAACTAAGGAATAGTGCAGGCTGATAAATAATGAATTTTTTTTATTATTTCTTTTCAATATTGTCCTATTTCTCCAACATTGGTGCAATGTACTTGACCATTTATCAGGCCGCACTATTGATTGTTTCTATATTTATTTATGCAGGAATTGAGGCATTCCTCGATCGTTTCCTTGTCAGCCGGCAGAGATCACTCTATAAAAGACGGGTTTTTTTCCCGCGGCCGGTACGGCGACTCAGTGGCTCAATGGGTAGCGCGCTCGCTTCGCAACAAGAAAGACCCGGGTTCAAGACCCGGCTGGAGACCTGCACTGTTGCAGCCTGGCTCGACGTGGGGATCGCATCTCTGGACTATCGCTTTCATTTCGCAATTTTCTTTTGCCTTTTCATAATATCAAATTTATACACGTGTGTTCAGAACGTTGTTGTTAGTAGTTAACGACAGAATTATTTTAACTTTTGACTCAACTAATCCCTTATGAAAACTGAGGGGGCACGAATTATTTTTCCTTTTGCCCTCAAATATGACACGTTTAATGACAATGATGACAAAATTCATATGTCGAAATGAACATGAAAAAACACATCAACTGCTTGCTAGGTTGCTATCGAAAATCCAGCATGTAATGCACATTTAAAATAAGGAATATTATACACAAATAATTTTAATACAAATCTTTTCATTCCAAAAACTCAAATGACATGCATGCGTACGACACGAATGCACATTGAAAGAACCGAAAAAAACAACACTTTCACAATAACGATAACAAACCTTAATATTTTTATAAATTCTGTTAATTATATAAACAAATTTAAGAGCTTTCCTTTAAACCACTTCAGCAATGCTGCATGTTTTGCTCCTTGTTGCTGTTGTTGTTCTAACATAATTTTGCCTCGTTGAACTCAGGAGAGTGCCCCGGTCACATACATCGGAGTAGATTGATGAATATGGTCTTCTTTTACAGAAAACCCTCCCAATTATAAGATGCATATGTCATATGGCTGGGCGATTTGGCAAATAAAAATCTAGATTTTTTTTTATAAAGTTTGACCGATTCAAGATTTCGATTTTTTTTTCCAACATGACTGAAGTAACAACCCAACAAACACACAACGTTGCCTCAACGTAGCGACCTTCCTACAACGTTGTACCAACCTTGCAAAAAGGTTGAGGATTCTACGTTGTTGCTAAACGTTGTCACAACGATGTCATAAGGTTGCCATTT
The DNA here is from genome assembly GCF_052040795.2 of Danio rerio. Classification (NCBI taxonomy): domain Eukaryota; kingdom Metazoa; phylum Chordata; class Actinopteri; order Cypriniformes; family Danionidae; genus Danio; species Danio rerio. The sequence goes on along the minus strand of NC_141029.1, from coordinate 48,482,076 downwards.
AAACATCATGAGGGCCGCATACTTTAGGTTGCGTGGACGACCACTGTTCAACATTTACTGGTCACAGCTAAATCAGTTTAAATTTCAACAAGCCGTCGTCTCATTCATCAACGACCGAGGAGACGTATTGCTTTATTTCTTCTTGGTAAATAAGATACGTAAATCGTGAATATTCAAACAAACATACGATTTCGACAACAATCTGTTCCAACATTACACACACACACACAAAAGCCGTAATGGAGTTATTACGAGCGAGTAACATTTCGGCATTCCGTTCACGGACGGCAACAACATTAAAATCATTATGTTAAATCTCTCGATAAAACATTTCCTGATTATTTACCTACGCCTTGTCTTTGGTCAAATGGACAATAATGTTTTTGAAGTTCAGTTTTTTCCATATCCATCGTGATCAGTTAGTATGACACTTCATCACACGAGCCGACCCACTTTTTACAAAACACACAAAATGACTTTTAAATACAAAACATCTCTGTGCAGATTGCGTCCCGTTAAAGGAACAGTTCACTCAAAAATAATATGTACTCACGAATTATTTGCCCTAAAAATAATAAGTGATTCCAAACCTTTAAGTTTCTTTATTCTGTTGAACACTAAAGACTGTAAGCATTTGCTTTCATAGTAGGAAAACACTATGGAATTAAATAGTTACAGTTTTCCAGCTTTATTTAATATATCTTCTTTATTGTTTAGCAGAAAAAAAAGCTAAATACGTTTGCAACAAATAAAGGATGAGGCTAAATGGCAGAATTGTCAGTTTTGGGTAAGCTATCCCTATAAGTTAAAGTAGGCCTATATAAATTGATGTTCATATGCCTAATTAATATAGATAGTAATTAAAAGGTCTGCTAGTCTAAATTTCTATTTTGATTGGTCTTTTGATGTTTTATTTAAAACCCACTCTTTTCTTTGCTCAACAGGCTATTTTTACATGGAGGTAATTTTCTATTGATAATTTCTGGATTTTAATTATGTGCAAGTTGCATAAAACTCTATTGTTTAACCACTCACTGTTGTTTTCAAATTATTTATATAACTTGTCTTTCAGAATGTTTTCAGCTGTTGAATTCACCTCAGATCAGTGTTGCTGTAATTCCTGATCTATGGAAAGAAGAATTGGATGAGGTAAGAAGTATACTATTCTATTTACTATTAAATGTAGTTATGTTACCTAAAACAGCATGTCCATAATGTGGAAAATTGATCATGCCTATGAAAAATTACTTTATTATTTTGTACAGCTGTTATTGAAATTACACTAAGTTTAACATTCCATTTACAGTGAGCAACGCCACAACTACAGGACCTCTTCTTTCTCTACTCATAATTTAAGTAAGTATTCAGAGACTAACTCTGACTTCTGTTAACTCAAACCTGTTTTCCCTGTATCTCTAAATTTATTTAATTGTATGTAATTTTGGTATATGATATATTATTTAAACATTAAAATAAAGTAGGCTACATAATTACTCACTGGAGATTTTATATGTAATGAAATTACAATAAATGTCTGAAACTTCAATAACTTGCTATAGTCATAGTCATTTACTGTGTAGTGCTGTGGTGTCAAGCTCTGATCTGTCCTCTCTTGTTCACTGCCTATTTTGACTTGTCTGCTGTGGATCTCTGAAGCTGGATTATCCGTTGAATTTGTTTCTTCCTCTGACTGCTTTCTCCATACCAACAACTACGACTGGTCTTCAGCTGCGCTCCCCAGTCTGCTGTATTCTCCAATCCAGAGCTTCACTGCCCAGTGTCATTTATTTACATTTTAATAATTTCTTGTTTACTTTTCTTGTTTGTTTACCCTTTAGTGTAATTATATATATATATATATATATATATATATATATATATATATATATATATATATATATATATATATATATATATATATATATATTTAACTTTATTTTAAACTGTTTGCTTATAATTAGATGTGTACTATATGTATTAAATGTTGTGAAATATAGAATAAAAAGTTTGATTATATTCATTTGTGTGGCATTTTTACACTTTAAAGTTTACACATGCAGTTGTTAAATGAAATAGGAAAAATAAATGAACAATATTTAATATTAAGCAATACTGGAAAAGAATTGCTGCTTATCCTGTATTCTAGGCAGTATTGATAAACTGCCACAAAAAATATTAATACAAGTAGTAAGAACGCCGCCTCGCGGTTGCTGAATGTCGCACGACAACGTTGCTACAGCCTTCTCACGTCTTACATTTCTACGTTGTGACAATGTAGCGAACACGTAAGCGGCAACGTTGTCTTTGAAAAAATACAACGTTGTGCAGACATCGCTACAACGTAAATGTGTTTGTTGGGAATATCTTTATAAGTAAATTGAAAAACTATCTGGTTAAGGACCATTGTATTTTAATGGCCATGCCATAGGCTATATAAATTGTTTCAATTAGGTTTATTTCTTTCTTATTTATTTATTTATTTATTTTTTGCTTGTAGCAAGGATGAACACAAAAATCTTTGAACAGAATATATGAATAATAGCAGAATGATAGGCTGTTCCTAGTCTATCAAGAGCCTATCAATAGCCATAAATACGTAAGGCATACTCATTTTGTGTGTGTGTGTGTGTGTGTGTGCGTCTTTTATCACTGAAGCCGCTCTCTTCAAAAAACGAAGTTTGTTTTGTCTGTGTGGCAATATTTCGGATTTTAATCGACTGAAAAGTTAATTTAGATGAGCCAATATTTAAAAAATGCTGTGAAGTAACTGTGACGTGCGGCCACACATCGAATCTGAGGCCTGATCTCTCGCTGTCACCCGCAGACAGACGCCACACAAGTCAAGTCGCAAAACTAAGGCTGGTATACCTGAAAGGTTGAATAACTGAAGCCGAAATCTGTCAAAATACAGCGCTGAAATTAAAAGGCATTAATGCTTTTGAGCCAAAGGTCTATTTTTAAATATCTGTAAACGCAATCAGAGCCAATATGGAGAAAATGTACCGCCTAATAATTAGCTATAATCATTCTAATAAAATGAAAACCAAAAAAAAAAAAAAAAAATCATTGCATTTTCGTTTGATAGAAAATATACAGATAAAAAACAAAAAACAAAGGATGGCTTAGTTTGTAATAATGTGTTTTAATATTAATAAAAAATATGCTTACTCCATTTATATAGCTACGCCGCCAACAGACAAGCCATTCAAAAATTATTATTTCACTGTGTACAAGGTTATTGTTTACATTTTTCAATAAAAACTAAACGTAGCATGTCTCCCTATCATTTAAAACATGCAATTCATAACACACTAGAGCTGTAAGCCTATAAGCAGTGTGTAAACTTCCAGGGCGGTGTTGGTTAAAGCGCACCACGGTATTAAACTCCAATACCTCCGAGGGAGAATATGTTACCCAGTTTTAAGAATAAAAGGCATTTTAAAATAAGAACAAGTAACAAATAAAAACTGATTCCGTGGACTTTAGCATCTGTTATCTCGCCAGTGTGTGCGGCGAGTGTGTAGCGCTCTTTTGCAGCGCATCTCAACTCCGGTTTGTGAGAGAGAGAGAGCGCGCGCGTAAAGAGCTCAAAGCCGGCATATAACCAAAAGCAAGATCATGTCGTTATAAATATTCCGTTAACAATATTCATCGAAATATTTATATGTTTACATGGTGTTTATTGAGATTGTGTGATCTGTATAGGCTGATCTTTACAGAAGCCAGCCTGAGCAGCCGATCAGCGCGGTTCAAACTATAAGATCGGCGCGGTTGTTTAACATGGCAGATTTTCCGTCCTTCATACGTGTAGAGAGATCGAGTTTATCGACATGATGAGGGAATTTGTCTTGACAATCCACACAGACGTGACTTAATAAAGCGTGAATTCATGTAGGATTTTACTTGTTGCTAGTCTGAATGTAAATCCCCTCGTCAGGCAGTGCTGGAATAGCGAAGTGGATCATAGCGCGTTTGATCCAACGGTATTAAAAAGACAAAAATACACAACTTAAGGTAAATGCTTGTATTTGTTGTAATTGCACCATGCAGCTTTGCAATGCATTCCCACAACTTCATGCATTGGGTTAAATTAGGCTGTCCAATCTGTGTTCAGTCCCTCACTATCATGATTGAAACCCTGACAGGCAGTCAGGTATAGCCTAATACAGAGAGTAAACCAAAGCGCAGTGGTGCAATTATAATGTATCTAATGGTTTTTATATAAGAAATCGCGATACCCCGATTTGATACAAAACAAATTCGTCTTTAAATGTTATTTCGAATTAATCGAGAAAAAAACGCCTAGCCCTGGTATGTTGGATTTTGCACATTTCAGTTCATTGCATTTTAATGTTTCCTTTGTGTGATCTTCGATCTGTTTGGTCTCTTTCTGAATGTGTTGTTTTATTCCACTAGGTGACAGTACAGTATTTATTTTATCTCGTTTTGAACAAAATAAAAAGCTTCTGTCTCATAAAAAAAATCATGTCATTGAATTAACATCAATATTTTGGTATTGATATTAATATTGATATTTCAGCCTCTCCTAGAGCACCAAATAATGTTGTGATCATTTCTTTGCTTTGACTTGAGTATTGAAATGAGCATACTGATATTAATATTGAGATTTTGGTCCCTTCACTCTTTAGGTGTGTGTAAATAACACACACACACACACACACACACACACACACACACACACACACACACACACACACACACACACACACACACACACACACACACACACACACACACACACACACACACACACACACACACACACACACATATATATATATATATATATATATATATATATATATATATATATATATATATCCCTGCTTAAATAAATACACAAGGAATAGTGCAGGCTGATAAATAATGAAATAAAGTAACTACATGTATAAGTATACCGATAATCACGCCAATTGTGACTCTCACATCAATACACCTGAACGTCAGTCAGTTTATAATGGCAGTAAGAAAACAATTTCCTGCTCGACTGCAACAAACAAGAGGAGGACATTTCTGGCCATGGAGTAGCCTTTCATACTTTGTGTTAAATACATTCGAGTTTAAAAAACTTCTATATCAGTAAGGGGTTTAAACTCCACTCCATCATCATCTCACCAGCTGACCAAGAGGTAATCCCAGGACTTCCAGCATAGAAACGCCCCATACGCTCAGTTCTCCTTCTAATTACCACCCTGCAGGAGGACAAATGCCCACTTCTACAACCCTCACACATTGTGACATTAAGTATTGGAACATGCATTGACAAAGGAGCTTCCATTCACAATCGCCCATACACTTATGAAGACTCCTCCCACGAATATCAGCCATTACAATTAATCATGTCTGCTGTACACGTGCCATGTTGCTAAGATTTCATTTCTAATTCTCTCTTGTTTTCCATTTTAGAGTTCAAGACTGCCGGCTCCTGAAACTGCCCTCATTCAACCCATCATACTCTTCATCCATTCCTAATGCATTTACACTCTTCGCAAAGATACTTTCCGCCCATACAGCCCACACCCTTGATGCCATATTCACACTAGACTTTGGTTCAGAGATGTTCTAAGTTAACATTAAAGTTCATCTCACATCCCATCACAGCATAACTGATATAATTTTGCAGGATGAAGAACTCTCTTTCTTTATTATGCAAACAGATCAATTACACAAGGACATTTTAGGACATTAGCCATTTTGAGCCCCCCCCCCCAAAACCCCCCCCCCAATATAATATTGACAATATTTAGCACTCATAACGCTCCATTGCTGACTATCATTTGTACTTCCGCTATAGCAGAGTCGCTCCGCCGAGCCTCATTCTCCCTCTGCAGCCCCCCCCTCTTCTTCCCACTTATAGATGACACAACCGCCCTGTCATACGATTCTGATTTAGAGATGCTTATAGCAGTTCTTTTCTCCACAGGTTTCCCCCGAATCAACTCCCGGTCACTCTTACACAGGGAGTCTGCGGAGTATCAGAAGGTGTTGGGGGCTGATAAGTCAATATAGAGGAGTTTGAGGGCCTTTAAAGTATTAGAAAGTCTTAGATTCCTTTACAAGGTAATACATTTATTATTGTACAAGGTATCATCGTATGCTAAAGTTTGACTGTATTCAAGCCATGAATATCAGGATACTAGGTAGTTACGTAATCAGTAAATTTCTACTAAGGTTTGACAGCTTGCCGCTTGTTTACTGCAACACTATCAGTCTGCAGCTCTATGGGTGACAACCTGTCGAATCGGCTAGATTTTAATATACATGTTTCTGTATTCGATTGTTTAGTTGGATTCATTTATTACTTTTTAATATTTAGTAAATATTCTGTAAGATAAATCTCACCAGCATTTTTTTTTTAAAGTGGTGATAAGGTCTTAAATGTGTGGAAAAAGTATTAAAGGTGTTGAATTACTTCTCTTAATCCTGTATACTATGTTTCAGAATATGTGCAGCCATCACAGAAGTACAAAGGGCAGCAACAAATCCAGATCCTAGGAAGGAGGTCACCTGATGCCTTCAAGACATACGTCCTAGCCACTGGCCCCCCAAAGAAGCCCAGATGGCTCTTGTCAGCCATAATCCCACATCCACTCAAGGGCGAGGGTGTGACCCAGCCACCTTACCTTCTTCTTTTTCTTCCTTCTAGCCTGAGTAACACTCAGTTTCCTCCCCCAGCCACATAGGTAATTGGAGTTTCATCCAAGCCCCCCGTCACCCCGCCACCCTGGCCGTTTCCGCTGGAGTCTTCACAGCCCCCTCCCATTTCCCGACTCCTGCCGGACCCCGCCCCCCCTAAAGCTCTGACTTCCGCAGAAGTGTTACCCCAAGCTACGACCCCCGCAGGGGTCGTCTCACCATCCCTTCCAGGCCTTAGCAATCTTTATTTATATATATATATATATATATATATATATATATATATATATATATATATATATATATATATATATATATATATATATATATACACCTGTACATAGATACATATTTATAATAGCGCTGTCACTCCCCCGCTCCATCTCCTAACGGAGTGTTCCTCGAGCACCTAACTCATCCCATCACCCTCCAACAGGAGTCTTCACTGTCCAAATCCCCTTTCCCAGACTCCTGCTAGAGTAGGCCAGCTTGCCCTGTTCCCCGGGCGCCGACCCCCGCAGGGGTCAGTCACTGCCCCCCCCAGGCCACTGAAACTCATTATATATATATATATATATATATATATATATATATATATATATATATATATATATATATATATATATATATATATATATATCTATGGACTTTCGTTAATAGATATATATTTTTATAGAGCGCTGTCACTCCCCGCTCTATCTCCAGTCGGAGTGTTCCACGAGCATCGACTCCAGCAGGAGTCTGCCCAAACTTGCCACTCACCCTCTAGCAGAAATCTCCACCGCCCAAATCACACTTCACGATTTCTGCTAGAGATGGCAAAATAAAATAAAATACAAAATTGCTGCACCCAACTCCCGCAGCTCCCATTCTGACTCACAGAAGTCTCCTGATCACCCCCTCCAGGCCTTAGATTACCCCATTTTATATGTATATATATATATATATATATATATATATATATATATACTCTCTTATATATACATATATATTTATATATAGCGCTGCCACTCCCCCGCTCTATCTCCGTTTGGAGTGTTCCTCGAGCTTATTTTTGACTCTTAATGAGCCAACCCCGCCCACCCCTTATGGCCCCCCTTCACTAGTCTCCCCCAACCCCCTCCCCCGCTCTGGCTTCCGCAGGAGTCAGTTTCAAACTTTGCTCCAACTGGAGCCCCCTACTCTTTCTTCATTCCTTAATTACTATATCCAGCAGCCGAATATAGTAAAAACCTTCTAGCTTTTTGGGGGAAATTCTTTAAAATACTCGGCTGCTGTCCCGAGCTAGAGGCATTTTTTGGGGAGCGATCGAGACCTACCTGATCTCGGTTCTCCTGATATGCTTCTAGACCGGGCGGGAGCCCTGGGCTCAAATATCTCCGAGCTCAGGGTTCTCTCCCGGGACAGCATGCCAAATCTGCTATAAGTGCCAAGCATATCTAAGTGGGAACTCTTGAAAGCACACATGGGCTTGTTTCAGCATTGGGTCACAAGTACAAACTGAACAATTGCAGAGACAGCAACAACACATCTCATTATTAATTGTTCTTTTGCACTTCTGTCAGCATAACAGATTTTCTCAGTTACTGTTGGCCTTCATGTTTTATTTCAATATTCGAGGTCGCATAATTGTAAGCCACAGCTGGTTGACAGCTAAATGAAAAAAAGAATGCTGCTTTGAGATTTACAGCATTTTTCTGCTTCGTTCTACTGCTTGACATCTGATTTTATTCATTCATTTTATTTTCGGCTTAGTCCCTTTATTAATCCGGGGTCGCCAAAGCGGAATGAACCGCCAACTTATCCAGCACGTTTTTTTTTCACAGTGGATGCCCGTCCAGCCGCAACCCATCTCTGGGAAATTGATATCTGATTTGTGTTTACAAAAAAAATATTTATGAGAGTGAACAGCTTAAAATCTCATTCAAAACTGTTCTGTATGGGTCTTTTCGGTTTTCCGCATTTGTCCTTTAACAAATGCAATATTATTTTAATCAACTATATTATTATTATTATTATTATTACTGCATATTTTTATATAGCCAGTTTGATTGAAATAAGTTGAGATGACTAGAAAATGTATTTGATTCAACCAAAAAATTAAGTCATGAAGCATTTTTACAGTGTGTGCATTTTTCAAATTTGCATGCAGTTTTTTTAGTGTGTGTGAGTTACAGTTAATTGTAGCTTTTATTATTATGGTAATTATTATGGTAAAGCATTTTACACCATAAACTGAAATATGCTTTTCTTATCCTTAATAAATTTAATTAAACGTATCTTGGTCATGGTGGCCCAGTGGATAGCACAATTGCCTCACAGCAAGAAGGGCGCTGGTTCAAGCCTCGGCTGGGTCAGTTGGCATTTCTGTGTGGAGTTTGCATATTCTTCCCGTGTTCGCATGAGTTTCCATCGGGTGCAGCGGTTTCCCCCGCTGTCCAAAGACATGCGCTGTAGGTGAATTGGGTAAGCTTAATTGTTCGTAGTGTATGTGTGTGAATGAGTGTGTATGGATCAGTGATGGGTTTCAGCTGGAAGGGCATCAGCTGTTTAAAACATGTGCTGGATAAGTTGGAGGTTCATTCCGCTGTGGTAACCCCTGATTAATAAAGGGGCTAATCTTAAAAGAAAATGAATGAATGAATGAATGTGTCTGAAGAACAACAATTTCTTCAGTGAACCACTGTTTATAAAAGCAATTCAATCTTTTTCTAAACTGCAGTACTGAAAACTGTCTACAATCAGGTTTGCCAGCCTAAGAAACAATTCCTGTAACACACAACACTAACACACAGAAGCGCAGGCATCCACAAAAAGGGCCATTCAGATCTCCACACACTGGCTGAGATCTGTGCATCCTAAGTGTCAAACGAGACGGAGGTCAGACTGATGCTATTATCCCGTGATCAGCCATCACGTGTAACCCAACACCTGTGCCTCACTGACTGGCACTGCGCCACCAGCATTCAACCTGCCGTCACCCAGGAAACTGCATAGCAACCAACTACAATTCTAGGTTTATAAGTCTATATTGCATGCATTTTGTACAAAAATATTAAGCAGCACTTAAGCATTAAACAGCATTTCAATAATTAGAAATGTTTCAAACTAGCATATTAGAATGATTTCTGCAGGATTGTGACACTGAAGCCTGAAGTGATGCTAAAAGTCACCAATATTCACCAATATTCATTCATTCAATTTTTTTTAAGCTTAGTCCCTTTATTAATCTGGGGTCGCCACAGCGGAATGAACCGCCAACTTATCCAGCATCTCCACTTAGAAATGCCAACTGAACCAGGCAACTGAACTGGAATGTCATTTGCCTGTTTAATAAGGATTTGATCAGCTGTAGTTATAAATTACACGGTTTTAATCTTTCAAGGGCTCGTCATCATCCTAATCTTAAAATGTAATATATTTTAAACATTAATACTATATGAACTACATATATATGAGTGTAAAATAACTAAATAAATAACTAATAACTAAATAACACAGGCTCATTCTGGAACTTTGAATCCCCTTGAGCATCAGTGAATGCATACAGTACAGTAAATACAGATCCATACACAAACAAACTGCCTGTCTGTCATGTTGTGGCTTTTTGCTGGCATTGTCTTGTGAATGAATAATACATACTGTAGGTTAGTATATGCTTCATTCAGCCAGTTTCATTTCTGTCAACTTTGCATTTCTGACAGTTTGGCACCATATTGTGTGTGAATAATGCGCAGGTTAGTGTATACTCCATCAGCTGTTTTGTTTCTGTCAGCTTTCCATTTATTTAATGGAATGGCTTAATAAACTATTACGTCTCAGAACATTTTTTTTGTGCCAAGAATAAAGCCCTTCAGTCTAATACAGCAGTGCTATGTTTAGCGTTGGGCTGCCAATAAGCCTGTCCGACTTTCTTCTGCAATAACAACCGCCTGCTGTAATTTATCCCTAACATATTAAAATGATTTACATTTTGCCAGTGGTTGCTGTCTTATTCTGATTGTTGTTACACATTGTTTAATTTCCTTCTTCTGTGTTGTGGAGAAGAAAAGCACTGATTCATTTGGATTTGGATTGGATAGTTAAACTTTACATTTATAATTTGTGTTCCATATTTTCTCTAGCTCTCTTCTTCTCTTCTGTCTTTTAAATAACAAGTAGTAGTACTTTTTCTTTCTGCTTTGTGTGACATACCGTGATATAAAGTTAGGTCCATAAATATTTGGAAATCAACACAATTGTAACATTTTTGGCTCTACACACCAACACAATGGATCTGAAATTAAATGAGCAAGATGTGCTTTAACTGCAGATTGTCAGCTTTAATTTGAGGCACGCAAAGTCACCCAAGTCAGGTGAATGCTATAGGAATTATAACAGTTTGCATATGTGGCTCCCACTTGTTAGGGGTCCAAAAATAATTGGACAATTGGCTTCTAAGCTGCATGGCCAGATATGTTATTCTCTAATTATCAAGCAAGCCATCATTATGCTGCGTTCACACCAGACGCGGAATGCGCGTCAAGCACAAGTGATTTCCATGTTAAGTCAATGCAAACGCACGATTAGACATCCTGCGGCGCGATACACGCGAATGGCGCGGTGCGAATAGCGCGATCTGAACTTCAGCGGACATTCGCGCCACGTTAACCAATCAGAAGCTTGCTCATGTGGGGGCGTGATTGTGATGTATAACCAGTTGATGGTCTCCCGGGGGAAATCCTCCAGGCGACACAGTCATCAAACTGGGCTTGGCTCAGTCAGAAGCACCGTTGAAAGCCTCCGTGATCCAGGTTCAGTTTCTGGAGGAGTTTATGAGCTCACAGAGCTGGATGCATCTCTGAAAGCATGTAGTGGACTCAGACACGGTCCTAAACGTATCGACGCTGTTTTTCATCCTTCATAAAGTACATAAACACTGTTATTTTCTTCATAAAATCCATGTTAGCCATTTAGCAACGAAGCTACAGTCACCGGGAAGACAGAAGCCCTGCCCATCATGCGAATCCGCGTCTGTTCTGAAGTTAATTTGACACGCGAATGAAGCGGATTTGAGGCGCGAATGAAGCGGGGTTTGACGCGCAAATGAAGCTAGTAAACTCAAATGTTCACGCGGCTATTTACGTGCGAATAGCGCGATTTATCCGCGCGTACCGCATCTGGTGTGAACACAGCATTAGGCTGAAAAAGCAAAGCAAACCCATCAGAGAGATAGCCAAAACATTAGGCATGGCCAAAACAACTGTTTGAAACATTCTTAAAAAGAAAAAACGAACCAGTGAGCTTAGAAACACTAACTGAGCATCAAAAACCAGAAGGCCAGATTTCTAAAAAAGCCTTCACAGTGCTTAAGATCAAGATCAACATGAGATCAAGATCAACTTGAAACAGAGTGATGGGAAGAGAAGAGAATGGAGAAGGAAAGGAACTGCTCATGATCCTATAAGCAGTGAAGCATGGTGGTGGTAGTGACATAGCATAGGCATTTATGGCTGTCACTGGAACTGGTTCTCTTGTATTTATTGATGATGTGGCTGCTGAAAAATGCAAAAAGTGTTTCAGGCAATATCTTCTGCCCATATCAAGCCAAATACTTCAGAACTCATTGGAAAGCGCTCCACAGAGCAGATGGAGAATGACCCAAAGCATACTGCAAAAGCAACCAAAGAGTTTTTGAAAGAAAAGAAGTGGAATGTTAGGCAATTGCCAAGTCAATCACCTAAACTGAATCCCATTGAGCATGCATTTCATTTGCTGAAGACAAAACTGGCGGGAAAATGCCCCAAGAACAAGCAGGAACTATAGAAGCCCGGCAGAGCACTACCCAGCATCTGGTGATGTCCATGTCTTCCAGACTTCAGGCCGTAATTGACTGCAAAAGATTTGCAACCAAGGATTAAAAAGTAAAAGTTTGACTTATGATTATTATTCTGTCCAATTACTTTTGGACCCTTAACAAGTGGGAGGAACATTTGCAGACTGTTGTAATTCCTACAACGGTCACCTGATTTGGATGTAAATACCCTCAAATCAAATCAGTCTGCAGTTAAGGCACATCTTGTTTCATTTCAAATCCATTGCGTTGGTGTAGAGAGCCAAAAATGTTAAAATTGTGTCAATATCTAAATTTTTATGGACCTGGCTGTATTTCTTATGCAAGAAGTCTTTATTTATCATTCAGGTGAATCACTAGTGCCAGCACAAATTTATACAGAATTTAGGCAGGACATTTTTTTTTCAAAATGCAAACAATTCCAATCTGTAATCTCCTCTTATTCTGCTGTGCAAACATGTGATGATTATGGGTTTTTGTGAGAAAGCACATCAAAACAAGAAACACAAAAACCATGCTTTGCCGCATTGTACCAAAACTAATTTGTATTACAATCTAAACTATAACCACTATGCACATCCTTTTCATTCGCTTGCTTTCCTAAGCCACATAACATAGATTCGTTCACGCAATGGTACTCATGCATCACACCGAGTGTTCCCTTAAAAGTGATGAAGAACATTCTCAAAATAAGAGGGAATGGCTCTGCGAAATCTAAAAACAGTAAATAAGGATTGACGATAAATAAGATTCACAGAGCATTTTCACAGATTTCTGCTGAGCATGCAGAGCCAAAATAGTCTTAGCACAGAAACTAAACTTGCAGCTGCACTTATTCTTCATGCAAACACAAAACCAACATGTACTACAGTCCTGAGACCTGTAAACGGCCTGAAGCAGTGTGAGTACTGGCACTTTTCCACAGCATGGTACAGACTGGCGTAGCTCACTTCTGGAGTGTATTCACTTTCACAGTTTTTTTAAAGATCCTCTTGGCTGAGGTTCCAAGCCATAGACCAAGTCGTACCGATACTAAAATATGAAATGTAAAATCTGATTGGCTAAAGAGAAGCGTAACTAACAGTGTCAACTGTGGATTTGCAGCACAATACACTAAACCCTCACATGACACCAACGGATTTCAAGGCAAAGAATGTAGTTTCTGCCACTAGAGGATGTTTATTCACAACAAGCAAAGGCGTATTTTGATGATGCTGTGAATCATGGCAGTTGTGGTCTTCATTACTTCGTAGGGGACTTTTGCAGAAATAATGCAGCTAAGTATTAACAAAAATATATGTTTGCATATATTTTTATATGTTATATAGGTTTATACACTCACCGGCCACTTTATTAGGTACACCTGTCCAACTGCTCCCTAATGTCTTGTTGATGCCACTTTTATAGGTACACCTTACTAGTACCAGGTTGGACCCTCTTTTGCCTTTACAACTGCCTTAATCCTTCATGGCATAGATTCAACATGATAATGGAAATATTCCTCAGAGATTTTGGACATATTGACAGGATAGCATCACACAGTTTCTGCAGGTTTGTCGGCTGCACATCCATGATGCGAATCTCCAATTCCACCACATCCCAATGGTGCCCTATTGGACTGGAATCTGGTGATTGTTGAGGTCGTTTGAGTACAGTGAACTCATTGTCATGTTCAAGAAACCAGTCTGAGATGATTCACGCTTTATGACATGGCGCATTATCCTGCTGGAAGTAGCCATCAGAAGATATAAACACTGTGGTCATAAGGGGATGGACATGGTCAGCAACAATACTCTGGCAGGCTGTGGCATTGACACAATGCTCAATAGGTACTAATGGGCCCAGAGTGTGCCAAGAAAATATCCCCCACACCATTACAATCACACTACCAGCCTGAACCATTGATACAAGGCAGGATGAATCCATGCTTTCATAATGGTGATGCCAAAATTATGACCCTACCATATGAATGTTGCAGCAGAAATGGAGACTCATCAGACCGGGCAACATTTTGTGTCATGTGAATTGTAGCCTGTAGAACCAGTCTGGCAATTCTTCTCTGACCTCTGGCGTCAAAAAGACTTTTGCACTCACAGAACTCCCGCTCACTGGATATTTTCTCTTTTTTTGACCATTCTCTGTAAACCCTAGAGATGACTGTGCATGGAAATCCCAGCAGATCAGCACCATGCCACCAACAACCATGCCATGTTCAAAGTCACTTAAATCAGCTTTCTCCCCTATTCTGATGCTTATTTTGAACTGCAGCAGATCGTCTTGACCATGTCTACATGCCTTAATGCATTGAGTTGCTGCCATGTGATTGGACTGATTAAAAATGTGCAAGCAGTTGGACAGGTGTACCTAATAAAGTGGCCAGTGAGTGTATATATTTTAAAGAAAGCTGGAAACCTGTAACCGTTGACTTTCTTTTATGTATTTTTGTGTTTAACAGAAGAAAGAAACTCATAAAGGTTTATAACCACTTGATGAAGAGTAAATAGTGAGCCAACTTTCATATTTGAGCAAAATACCCTTTTCACTGGTAGTCCATGCATTTTTACTGTAGATATACACCCTAGAAATCCATATACAGCGCTCAGCATAATTAAGTGCACCCCATTTTGAAAATTAATATCCATTTGTATCCATTTCTCAGTGAATTTGGCAATGTATTTTGGTGCATTTAAACAAAACAGATTTATTAAACAGAGATACACTACAAAAAATGCTTTTCTTGCTTAGATTTTTTGTCTTGTTTCTAGACTAAATATCTAAATTTTCTTATATCAAAAAGCATTTTTAGACAAGCTAATCATATTGTCTTGTTTTGAAAAATAATATGCCAATATTAAGTGAGTTTTTCCTTAAAACAAGCAAAATAATCTGCCAATGGGGTAAGCAAAATAATCTTGTTTTTTTCTTTTGATGTAAGATTATTTTGCTTGCCCCATTGGCAGATTATTTTGCTTGTTTTAAGGAAAAACTCACTTAATATTCGCATATTATTTCTCAAAACAAGACAATATGCTTTGCTTGTCAAGAAAATTATTCTTGATTTAGGAATTTTTAGATATTTAGTCTAGAAACAAGACAAAAAATCTAGCTCCAGA
Organism: Danio rerio; assembly: GCF_052040795.2. Taxonomy (NCBI): domain Eukaryota; kingdom Metazoa; phylum Chordata; class Actinopteri; order Cypriniformes; family Danionidae; genus Danio; species Danio rerio. Next base: position 48,466,473 of record NC_141029.1, on the reverse strand, counting down.
TTTGGTTTCAGTACTGATTAATCTAATGTATATGCACAAATATAATAATGTATAGCTTCCTATTAAAATATGAATTTAAAAGATTTGTGAGGGGTGTACTTTTCTATGCTGAGCACTGTATATGTGAAAATCGGGATTTCTAAGGAAATACAATTCTAAATGTTTAAATGAAAAATGCAAATTTAGCGATCAGCAGCAGATCAGACATCTAAGTAAGCAATGTATAACATACAATGTAAAAACTCTCCTTGAAGACATATTCAAACAGGCGGCCATTACAGATGAAAACTAAGGAGCAGATCCAGCGAGAGTTAGATAAGAGTGACCCAGAATAAAGTCACAGCGGTAGACGCGGTGCAGCTATACAGTAATGATATTTCTATAATCCCATCCACTTTGAAGTGTTGCTAAGCTAAAGTGGAAAAGCTAAAAACGTAGCCAAAATCCTGCTGAGTCGAGCGGTACCACACAAAAGAAAAATACAGCTCAAAACACACAGATCCTGGAAATAACAGAGAGGGTTTTTGGCATCTCTCACCTGATGCAGGTTGATCAACACATCTGTCTCGGGGGCATGACCTCCTGTCGCCATGGGGACAGGGACGGGCGCAGCTGCGGGTACACTAGGGGTCTGTAATCAGCCCTTCTCTTTCACGGCTGGGTTTCCAGTCAGCCTGTGGGGTGGCATAACCTGTAATGGAGAGAGAGAGAGAGACAACGTTTGGTCATATTCTATAGACAACATAAAACTAACACAGGCGTGAGTGCACATGGAGAAATAAATGCATTACGGCAGAATATATTACAGAGAACATGCACATATTTGCCTCATAGTTATTGTATGTAAAGAATTGTAATGTTGTGTATATGTTTTTATTTTATTTTGATTTATTTTTATTTTTAAAAGTCAAGCTTCCCTTGAACAGGTGTTGAGAATTAACAAGTTAGCAAACTATGCATTTGGTTTGTCGAGTGTATTTGTGATGTCCATGTCACATAATAAATAAATAAATTTAAAGAGCCCATATTATGGGTTTTTGAAAATTCCCCTCCATGTAGTGTGTAACACAGCTCTAAGTGAAGTGAAGTATCCAGCTAAGGCTTAAATCTGTAAGAGTACAGTGTTTAAAACGGTTGATTCATCTATAAAATAGTCGACTCATAGTGCTTCAAACGAGTCGCCTTGATACCGAGTCATTAGGTGTTTCGCCATGACGTACGAACGAAACCAAGTTATTCACGTGCACGCGCAAACCCGGGAGATTTAAAACCTGAGGCCCCGCCCTCTGACACAGAAACCCAGACACACACACACACACACCCACAAACACACGCACACAAACATGCCGGTTGATTGAAGTCACACTGCAGGTGGATATTATCGAGTCTCTACCCAAAGATGAAACCTCAGCATTATAGCCAAGCAGTTGGAAACTACTGGAAACTTCTGCAAACTACATGCTACAAAGAATACATCATCAGCGTTTGTTAAAGGAAGGATCAGTAAAGAGCAACTTACTGATGGACATGTCAGGATGGGTTTCTTCCTCCATTTCTCAAGTGTAAGTACGTGCGATTAAAGTTGTTGCCTCGTTTACTCTAGCTTGCAAATGTATATAGCTGTGATTTGTTACTTGTAACTGCGTGTACTGTATCAGGTTAACTGGCTATATTCTCATATCGCGTGCAAAGCCACGTTAAAAACGCGACACCTGCTGCTTTGTTTACGGAGCTCCATGGAGGAGGAGTAGTGTGTGTGTCTGTGTGTGCGTGTGCACGAGCTGTCGTCCGGTGGTGTGCGTGTTTGTCAATTGGTGAAGTTGTGTTCTCGCCACTATCGCCACTGGCTTGCTCGGTTTTTAGACTTGTGGAGCTGCGCATCGATGGATTTGCTTTTCAGTGTTTGGACTTTCAGCAGTGAAAATTAATCAACACTGAACTGAACTAAACTGAACTTTAACTCTGAAAACCGCACTGACACTGTATCAGTTTCAGTTTTCTATGTTAAGCTGCTTTGACACAATCTAAATTGTTAAAGTGCTATAGAAATAAATATGAATTGAACTAAATTGAATTTGATGAAAAAATAAATCATACACTGACACCCTAGTCACCCTGCAGGCCCGTCCGTTATGCCACTGATTAGTTCAATTTAAAATATTTGCTTTCTCAGTATATAGAAATATTTGCTTTCTAAATCAGTATATAGAAATATGTGCTTTCTATATGATTTCTATATGAGCTTTTGAGGATTAAAAGTTACTTGGTCATAATTAACTTTTTTAAGGTGTCCTAAAAAGGAGGCTACAGAGCAATATTAGTCAATTACTTACTATGTGGTTAGGGTTGGAATGCAGTTTAGGTTTAGGGTTAGTTGCATGTATGCATAATTAATTGTAATTAACAGTAATACTACTATGTAATGTATGTGACAACTCAAAATAAAGTGTTAGCATTTTTTGTTTGTAATAATGTCAATATTTTGAACAACAATGTGTAAACAAACAATTCTTAAACATGAACACAATATATTTAGGAACTAAACTACAAGAAAAAAATAAAATAAAATAATATAAAAAATAAAATATATTTTAACAAGACTCTAATTACACATAAATTCCATTTTTTACATTATAAAATAAAATAAAATAAAATTTTATTTATTTAATTGTAAAAACACTACAATTTAATTTATATTTTATTTTATTTATTAAATAATTTTTTATTAGGATTAAAACTGTAAATTATGAAAAACAGTAAAAACTAAATAAAAATATTAAATTAATTAAACTTTGTTATTTTAACAAGACACTAATAACACATAAGTCCATTTTTTACATTATAAAAATTTTAAATTAAAATAATAAATTATATTTAAAAATGTAATAATGTAGTAAAAAATGTAATATATTTTTAAATTAAAATATAAAGTTAAATAAATTTAATTTAATTTAATTAAACTGGCTTTTTAACAAGAGAAAAATTACAGGGAAATCAACGTTTTTTTACATAATTAAATTAAATTAAATACAAAATTAAATACAATTTTGAATTTATTTAAATTTTAAAAAATGTAATACATTTTTTGTAAAAAAAAAATTTAAATATTAAATTAAAATAAATTAATATAGATTTTGGCTTTTTAAGACACTGATTACACAGAAATCTGTTTTACATTATAAAATAAAATAAAATTTTAATTCAATTTAATTTATATTTAATTTTATTTTATTCATTTAGTAAATTTGAATAAAAATTAAAATTGTGTATATGACTTATATTAATATTTTGATTGTGTTTCACCATTATTTAAATAAAATTAAACTTTGCCTTTTTAACGAGATGCTAATTACACAGAAAGTATTATTTACATAGTTACATTAATTTAAATTATATATATATATTTACAAACAAGCTCATGCTCACACTAAACCAGCAGACAAGCGGTGGGTTCTCCACAATGCAACATTATTGCGGTGTGCCAGTGCAGTGGTGCCAGTGTGGGCTCTGCATGTGTGAGTCCAGTGTCTGCTCTATGATAAACAGCTCTTATGGGAAGCTGAAGATGACTCATGTCTCCAGTCTGCGTCAGTGCAGACAAGCTCCAGCATACGTCTCATGTATGCCATATAAACCGCACCCTGCTGGATATCATTTCTGCATCATTCACTGAAAAATAGATTCATTTGATTTACAAATTTTTTAAGGTAAGTGATTGCAAACTATTTATATGGGCTAAATTTAAACAAACAATTAAAGTTGAAGATTACTTAATTTATTTTGTTTGCTTAAATTCATCTCATATAAATTGTTTGCAACCACTTACCTTACAAAAATGTAGTAAATCCAATGAATCATTTTATTTCAGAGCTGAACATCAGTGGAATCTTCATACTCCAACATAACTCCATCCGTCACCATTCTGCATGCATTGAAAAGGTTATCAGTGAATCCAGTCAAAACCTTTGAACAATGATGCCAATCAGGCTCTGAATGAAAACAATTAGTTAATTTCTTCATCACTGAGCTCATATTTAATGCTCTTTCATAACACACTGATGTAGATAAACAAACATACCAACAAGCTTTCTTGTTGAGCATAAATGTTTACATATATTTTTAGCTCATAAGCAGATTTGACCTTTAATATTTTGTTGGATTCAAGAAGAAACTGGATAAAAAAAAATTATAAAACAAAAAAATATTTTTAAAAATGATTAAAAATATTAATAAAACAATAATTTCTCAAACTGTTTATAAAAATATTTACAACAAAAATGTCTCAAATATTAACACAATATATTGAACTAATCTTCAGTAAATAAAAAGTTAAATTAAATTAAATTAAATTAAATTAAATTAAATTAAATTAAATTAAATTAAATTAAATTAAATTAAATTAAATTAAATTATATTTTTAGATTTTATTAAATAAAATTAAATTGTTAAAAATCAAAGTTTTATTTTATTTACATTTAATGTGAATTAGGAGCTGTCAAAGTGTTCTTACATCTATTAAAACAGTCAGTTATTACAAATGAATTATGTTTTTTAAAAGATAAGTTAAGACATATTATTTTCATTCATTTTCTTCTCAGCTTAGTCCCTTTATTAATCAGGGGTCGCCACAGTGGAATGAACCAACTTATCCAGCATTTATTTTACACAGCGGATGCTCTTCTAGCAACCCAAGACTGGGAAACACCCATACACACTCTTTCACACTCAAACACTACAGACAATTTAGTTTACCCAATTCACCTCTACCACATGTCCTTGCTGGAGCAACAAAAAGAAACCCACACGAACATGGGGAGAACATACAAACTCCAAACAGAAATGCCAACTGACCAAGCCAGGGCTCGAACCAGCGACCTTCTGGCTGTGAGGCGATCGTGCTACCCATTGCACCACCGTGACACCAACCTATTATTTTGCTGGCAAAAATTATATTATAATACATTTAATAATGGTGTCCTTAACCATAAACATCTACATTTATATTAGGTAATTTAACAAATGTTACTCTTTTTTAACGTTTATTTCCGCATGTATCAAGAAAAAAACTCACAAAAACAAACTTGTTTTTATATATCTATTGTAATAATATGTAATTTTCTGAATTACATAATTAAAATACTTAACATAAGTGATATTGTTTTACAGTTTTAATTTTCAATAAAATCATTTCCTTAAAAAATATTTTTTATTTGAAAAAGCAAAAATACTTAATTTCTTCTAAAAATAAAAATAGAAACAAATGATAATATATATTATCGATCTCTCAATTAAAATAAACTATTGTCAATAGAATAAAGCAATTAATCAGTATTAAATTGCAGGACTCCATAAAGCTCATCATTAAAGTCTGATATAAATATCAATTGGTTTTATTAAGTTTGCATAAATAAGTTTGCATAAACTGTATTATAAAAACTAAATTAAAAAAATGCAAGATTTTTTTTTTATTTTAACTATACAACTCAATGTCCTTGATATGTTTTAATATCTCTAAAGGAAAAAAAATGATTTCCATTATGACACTGGTCTTTGTTAGGTTATATTTAAAAACATGAACAGCTGCATGTATACTTACAGTAATAAATAAAATGTAAACCACAGTATAGTGCCCTAAAGCTAACAGGGCAGTTTAAGAACATATTTGCTTTAAACAGGGACCAAGTGAACCTACACAAAGTAAATTTCAGCAGTAGTGGGCGAGTGTGGAATAAAACTCACAGCTATGGGATGGAGAAAACAGACCTCTCACAAACAGCTGGGGGAGTTAGTGTTCACGTGCTTTTAGCATTGTTTTAGTTATTTTTAATTATTTCTTAGAAATTGCTTATTTTAAACAATTGATTTTGCACATACAATCTCAGAGATCCAATCTTCAAAGATACAATCTTCAAAGATTCTGGGCACTATTTTAATGATCTAAAAAGTGCAAAAGCAGTGTTTCTCAACCATGTTCCAGGAGGACCAGCAACACTGCATGTTTTGAATGTGTCCTTTGTCTGTCACACCCATTATTGGCTTTCAGTCTCTGCTAATGAGCTGATGATCTGAATCAGGTGTGTTTGGTTAAGGAGACATGGAAAATGTTCAGAGCTGGTGGTCCTCCAGGAGCGTGGTTGAGAAACACTGGTCTAAAGTGCACCGTGCAGACATGTCCAAATCCACTTATCCTATTTTAAGAAGGGGAAATACAGTCGGCGAACCCAGCGCATGGTCTAAAAGGGTTGTTTTTATTCTCTTAATGAGTTATGGGTGTGTTTTGGGCTTAACATACATTAAACCAATGAGAGTTGAATCTCTCATTCCATTTAAGAGTTAATTGGGGTTGTGCCATGGGTATTTATAGCCTAGTAATCTATAAGAAGAACATAGTCTAAAGCAGTGTTTCTCAACCATGTTCTAGGAGGACCAGCTACACTGCATGTTTTAAATGTGTCCTTTGTCTGTCACACTCATTGTAGGTTTTCAGTCTCTGCTAATGAGCTGTTGATCTGAATCAGGTGTGTTTGGTTAAGGAGACATGGAAAATGTGCAGAGCTGGTGGTCCTTCAGGAACATGGTTGAGAAACACTGGTCTAAAGTGCACTGTGCAGACATGTCCAAATCCACTTTTCCTATTTTAAAAAGGGAAAATACAGTCAGCGGACCCAGTGCATGGTCTAAAAGGCTTGTCCTTAATCCCGTAATGAGTTATTGGTGTGTATTGGGCGTAACATGAATTAAACCAATCAGAGTCACACCTCCCATTCTTTTTAACAGTCAGTTGTGGTCGCGCCATGAGTATTTATAGCTTAATCTCACGAGGAAAAGTACTTTGTTTTATCAGTTTAGTGGCTAATTCGTATGAATTCATTTGAGTTCAGTTGTACGAGAATGTACAATTTTAAAAAGGAGGCGTGACACCAAACCAAAATCCAAACCAAATCCAGCACATGTTTTACGCAGCAGATGCCATTCCCGCCGCAACCCATCTCTGGGAAACATCCATACACACTCAAACACTACGGACAATTTAGCCTACCCAATCTGGCTTTTTTGTAAACGGTAAAAAACTACTCAATTACAGTAATTTGAATTTTTGTAAATCATTACGCTCCACCATTCATGTTAATATCACAAAGTCAAAAGAAATCTCTAGAGTTGAAATTCAGATATGGTATTGAGAATTTCATTCCAAAACACACTGAGCTATTGACAAATTCCAACAGACTGAACCAGTCCTCTGAACTCTGTCCTTTATCAATGCTGTGCACGCACAAAAAAACCATTGATTTATAATTTATAATTGATAAAATAGGTTAATTGACACAATATTTTTATTACCAATTATGTGATTTAGAACATAAAAAAGCATTTGCAAATGTATACAACCCTTAGTCTATGGCAATGGGGGTATTGGCCTTATTAGTTGACATAGTCAATGATCGAATCCGAAGGGAATGCATTTGTTAGGGATCACAGGGATTTTCTAGCCCATGATGATGACTGGCTTATTAGCCGTTTAAGATTTTCAAGAGCTATCCTCTTGGAGCTCTGTGCTGAATTGGGTCCAAATTTGGAAAGAGAGACAGTGAGGAAGCAGGGTGCGTGATGGGTGGCTTCTTGGTGAGAGATGTATTTAAAGATAATATTCCTGCTAAGTTTTTTTTTTTTTTTATTAAGCGTAATTATTTAACTGCATATCAGAAGACCAAAGTTATCCATTAAACACATGGCTAAGAACCTCCTTCAACAACCCACAAACTGAACAAGAGCACAGATACAATAATGCCCATTCTTGCACTCAATCAGTTGTAGAGCGGGCGATTGGGCAGCTGAAATGCCGGCGACGCTGCTTTGATAAGAGTAAAGGGGTGCTGCTATACCGCCCTAATAAAGTGTTCCTCTAATACATCTGTGTCTCCCACAGACACAGATACTACTCCAGACAGTAAAGTGTCACCCACAATTGAGGCAACTCTCTCCTCAGCATCCCTGTTCCCCCGCCTGTTCGGTCTTAACTTTAACCTGCACCTTTACATCAGACTTTTTTTTTATTCACTCACAGTGCAATGTTCAGACCCCACTGCATTGACCGCATCAGCTAAACTCTCCCACTCTTTGTTTTATCTTTTGTTATTAATTCCGGAGGACAAACTTGCAAATAACACAGTTTTTTCTCTGGTCTACCTCCGATAGGAGCACCTCCAATTCATCTCTAATTCTTGCTTGCTTTTCCCATTGCTTTGTCGTTTGGTTTTGCTAAAGTGGAGTCATTACCATATTTATGAGGGGGAGGTTTTGTGCTCGTGCATGTTGCACTCAATTTCACGTTAATTCAGATGTATAAAGAGAATATGCGTGGGATTTCGCGTACGCAGTGTTTCATACATCTGATATTTTTACTATTTTGTCCGTGCACAATGTTTTAGTATTAATTCAACGCAAGTCCCTGTACATAAGGCCCCAGGTGTCTGATGTATAAAACTTGCTTAGAAACCTTCCTAAAAGTGAACATACATATTCACTGTTCACATGTATTTTTTATTTTCTAGCAAGCAAAAAATATTGTCTTGTTTTCAGAAATAATATTAAGTGATTTTTTAAAACAAGCAAATTATTCTGTCAACTGGGGAAGCAAAATAATCTTATGTCAAAACAAAAAACAAGATTATTTTGCTTACTCTATTGCCAGATAATTTTGCTAGTTTTGAGGCAAAATGCAGTTCATTGTTACATTTTATTTCTGAAAACAAGATAATATTTTTGGCTTGTCTAGAAAATGCTTCTTGATATAAGAATGTTTTGATATTTGGACTAGAAACAAGACGGAGAGTAAAAAAAGCTTTTTATTTATTTATTTATTTATTTATTTATTTATTTATTTATTTATTTATTTATTTATTTATTTATTTATTTATTTAGCAGAGCATCAAAATGTATTTTAATTTATTTGCTAATGATTACAACTAATAGGATGATCTAAATTGGTTAAATTAAGTCAATATTTAAAGTTAACTATATATTTTTTCAGTTTACTTACAGCTCCACACATTCTCCCATTAAGTTTGTTTTTTATAGAGTTTTGCATAAGTAGCATACCCATATTTCTGCCCATTTTGTGTGTGCACCACATTTATAACTCCAGATCTCTGAACAAACCATTTCAGACACTGTGAGAAAAGATTTTAGGCTAATAACAAACCTTTTGTAGTATGTTTAACATAAACTTAAGCCTTAAAAAAGCATGCTTGGGGTAATTAAATGGATGACTAACATAACCTTGTTTACTTTCAACTCTAAATCAGGACTTTTGGGCTTCTCATGCATCTCTCTCTCTCTCTTTCCTCTTTCTTTCTCTCTCACTATCTCTCTCTACACAGCAGGAAAGAGCCTATTGGACATATTTATAGAGCAACAGCAGAATATTTCATCAAATGATTCACTTGCCTTCTGCAAATAACCCAAGTGGAAAACTGCTATTAATGTCCGAGAGCATGCTGAGGGCATCATGGGAGAAATTAACAGTCCCACACATCGCTCACCTGGGAAAGCAGACGGTTTTCCTCAGTCCCACTGTTAGTCTGAGGCAACCAAGCTCTTGTCAAGTGAACTCTCAACCTTACATGAGGATGAAGCTAACAGACACATGCATCATATTTGATATGTGACCCTGTCTGCTTCCTGTGTGTCCGACTAGTGTCCATCATGCACTTCCTCTTCCCTTCAGCAAGCCATCAAAGCTCCACAAATCATTTATGAGCTGCACTGGCACACAGAGTGGCCTCTGTAAACAGAGATCAGCAAAAGAAATGGTCACTTGATGTCCCCTGCAACTATGGCTGTCTTTATAATGAAAGTGTAAAAATAGTTTTTACTTATTTTTATTTTATCTATTATTAATATTTTATTACTATTATTATTATTGGGTGATGCGGTGGCTCAGTGGTTAGTGCCTTCGCCTCACAGCAAGAAGGTCGCTGGTTCGAGCCTCGGCTGGGTCAGTTGGCGTTTCTGTGTGGAGTTTGCATGTTCGCGTGGGTTTCCTCCGGGTGCTCCGGTTTCCCCCACAGTCCAAAGACATGCAGTACAGGTAAATTGGGTAGGCTAAAATTGTCCGTATTGTATGTGTGTTAATGAGTGTGTATGGGTGTTTCCTAGTGATGGGTTGCAGCTGGAAGGGCATTAGCTGCATAAAACGTATGCTGGATAAGTTGGCGGTTCACTCCATTGTGGCGACCCTCATTTAATAAAGGGACTAAGCCAAAAAGAAAACGAATGAATGAATGAAAATAGAATGAAATAAAATAAAATGAAATTAAATTAAATTAAACAAAATGTAATAAAATTTAAAATAAAATAAAAAACTTATAAAACAAAATTAAATTAAATTAAATTAAATTAAATTAAATTAAATTAAATTATTAAAAAATTAAATAAAACAAAACAAAATTAAATTATGAATTAAAAAATATTCATTAAAATAAATTAGACAAAATTAAATTAAATTAAAAATTAAACAAAATAAATTAAATAAAACAAATTAATTAAATTAAATTAAAAATACATTTAATTAAATTTTAAACAAAATAAAATAAAAATATTACAAAAACTCCAGTTAAATTTAATTAAATTATAGTACATTAAACTTAATTCTGGATTAAAATTATTACAATTACCATATATTAAATCTAAGGTAAATGTACCTATAATATATATTAATGTACTTATAATACATATATATATATATATATATATATATATATATATATATATATATATATATATATATATATATATATATATATATATATATATATATATATATATATTTATATATATATATATATATTGAAGTCAGAATTATTAGCCCCCCTTTGATTTAACATAATTGAATTATGTTTAACAGGACAAGAAAACTTTCACAGTATGTCTGATAATATTTTTTCTTCTGGACAAAGTCTTATTTGTTTTATTTCAGCTGTTATTTCAGCAGTTTTTATTATTTTTTTTTTTAAAAACATTTTAAGGACAATATTATTAGCCCCTTTAAGCAGTTATTTTTTTCCGATTGTCTACGGAATAAACCATCGTTACACAATAACTTTCCTAATTACCCTTACCTGCCTAGTTAACCTAATAAACCTAGTTAAGCCTTTAGATGTCACTTTAAGCAGTTTAGAAGTGTCTTGAAAAAGATCTAATCAAATATTTTTCACTATTATCATGGCAAAGATTAAATAAATCAGTAATTAGAAATGAGTTATTAAAACTATTATGTACTATTATAAAACTATGTAAACTATTATAGAAAAAAAATAAAGAGGGGGCCTAATAATTCAGGGGTGCTAAAAACAACTGTAATATTTAAAAAATATTTCATTTATTTGTTCTATTCATTTTATTTTTGTAATTAATCTTGCATATTTTTAACTATCAAGACACTCAAAGTTGACGTAAATATCTTGCAGCATCCTAATGTCTAAAAAAAGCACTGGTATCAAATCCGCATCAGCATCTTTAAAAGTCCATCACTGTTCATCCATTATTGCTTGACTCCCAAACAGCCACACCAGTGAACGTGCGAGTCACATTGAGGTCTGCACTAATGAGAGCACATCAGGGCCAGATGTTTGTTTCCGAGGGAGCTCTAGGTAAATTATTAACACTAATAGCCTCTTATCGTGAACAATTAGGCACGCAAAGCACAAGCAGATTTAGCTAATGGTCCCAGAGGCCTTGGACTCTATAGAAACCAGCATTGCAACCACAAATGCCTCCACCTTTAGGTGTCCTTAAAGGAACAATCTACTTTTTTTGGAAATAGGCTCATTTTACAAGTCACCTAGAGTTAAAACAGTCGAGTTTTACCATTTTTGCATCCATTAAGCTGATCTTTGGGTCTGGCAGGAGCACTTTTAGCTTAGCTTAGCATAAATTATTGAATCGGATTAGACCATTAGCACCTCGCATTAACCCTTTCACATGTATGATCGCCATACTGTCACACCAGAGTTATTAAAATATTCCCAATACACGCCATCAGCTGAAATCGGATTTACCACAACACATTCTGGGTATTTAGGACTGATTTAGACCAGATTCTCATTGATCTCTATTGATTTATTGCATCCAAAATGGATTCAAAAAATGTTAAAACTCCACTGTCTAACTTTAGGTGACTTGTAAAACGAGTGAAAAAAAAATGGAGTGTTCCTTTAAGTGCCAGCCTGACTTCAGACATGGTGCAGTCGGCTTACAGAGGCTTATTTTGGTGGCTACACACTGTAAAAAAGTGTAGTTCTCTGAATGTGAAGCCGATTCTGCTTGTTAGCTCGTCTTCCAGCTGTCTCTGGGTCTTGAGTTTTACTCCAGCGTCGTTCCACTGAGAGCTTTGGCTGTCTAAATAGAGCTCATCCAAAGGCTAATCACAGGCATGCCTGATCCCCCAGACCCAGCATGCCCTAAATACAGAAATCCCCAATGCACGAGGATCACAGACTCACTGGAGCCCTATACCTTAAGTTCAAAAACAGCCACTATATGCCTCTTCTGTCTGCTTTTCAGATGCACTGTGAGACTGAAAGCGAATCAGCTCTTTAAAATGCTCATCTGCGCGTCTCTTCTGGATAAGTTCCCAGTTATAATGCAGTTCTCCATCATTTCATCATGGTTTGATGAATAATGGCTGCGGCTGTGCACAAACAATGGAATTAAATAAAACAATTAAGTGAAATAACAATTATGCCTGCTTTCCATGGGCAGAAACAGAGCAGAGTTCATTGTATTAGACCAATTAGTGAGTGAATAAGATGAGATATATCCAGCAGACCCGCAGACCCACACATGATTCAGGACACTCAATCTCCGCCGCACAATTTAGGCCAGGGTGACCCGTATATGACAGATGTAAATGTTTTAAACATCTTCTAGGACCTCTGTCATCAATGTAGCTGTCATAATCACCAGCTATCTAATCCTTGGAGATTGCTGGTAAAACACAGACCGCTAAAACACTACAAACCTGCCATTATATGGACTACAGATCCATTCATGCACCACACACTCACACCTGTTCCGGTTGTCCGCTGATTGCTAACACGCACAACTGAAGGTGTTAATCATAACTGATTACATGGACTTTAAAAGCAGCACACACGTTTTTCTGAGTCTTGTTTAACTGTACTAAGACATCCTGACGTATTTCCTTTGCCGTGTTTGATCTTTTGCCTTGTTTTATTGTTTTGTTGCTTGCTGCCAGCACTGACCAATCATCTGTTTATGACTACGCCTTTTGTATGATCTGTTTGCCCCTGCATTGACTGTTGCTTGCCTGACCAATCTCCTTATAAACCCTGCATTTGGATCCACACTTCCTTGTCAGCGTCCCCAACACATTACAATAGCGTCATCTTTAGCCGCTTTTCCACTATCGTGCTGAATCGTTCTTTAAACAGAACTGTTCCATTCCGTGCCAAACCGGGCCAGACAGCACGGATACGGTTTCATTTTCCACTGTCGTGCTGCGACAAAGCTCTTTAAAACATTACACAAAACGCATCAGTAGTTGCCTTGGTAACGCAATGTAAACGGCTAAATAAGAGCCGAAACAAGTATTTTTTTTTTCATAAAAGCAAAAGCAACCATGTGACTAAACACTGTTATGCCGCTCTATCAAATAGGGGTGCTAAATATCGGTACATGTGCACCCTTATTTATTTATATGTTGCGCAGCTTTGGCTAAATTTTATTTGGAGGGAAAATTACCAAAATGTAACGTGATGATTGAAAATAATTAGAGGGGAAATAAATATTTAAAATCTCTGAACATAACAGAAAAATAAAGAATGATAAGACAAAAATAATAGTGCATTTGCATATAGTGGCAGAAATATAATTTTGGACAGGCCTTGTCAAAGTTGAGCGGGCACTTTCACTAATAAAAACACAGCACATAAATTATTTCATTTTTAACA